>NC_080183.1:4934575-5125146 GCF_950295315.1 Erinaceus europaeus | reverse complement strand
GAGAGAGGGAGAGGGAAAGAGAGAGGGAGAGAGAGAGGGAGAGGGAGAGAGGGAGAGAGAGGAGGGAGAGGGAGAGGGAGAGAGGGAGAGAGAGAGAGGGAGGGAGGAAGGGAGGGAGAGAGAGAGGGAGGGAGAGGGAGGGGAGAGGGAGGGAGGGAGGGAGGGAGAGAGAGAGAGGGAGAGGGAGAGGGAGAGAGAGAGAGAGGGAGAGAGAGAGGGAGAGGGAGAGGAGAGAGGGAGAGAGAGAGGAGAGAGAGAGGGAGAGGAGAGAGGGAGAGAGAGGAGGGAGAGGGAGAGGGAGAGAGGAGGAGAGAGAGAGGGAGGGAGGAAGGAGGGAGAGGAGGGAGAGGGAGGAGGGAGAGGGAGAGGGAGGGAGGGAGGGAGGGAGGGAGAGAGAGGAGAGAGAGAGAGAGGGGAGAGAGAGAGGGAGAGGAGAGAGGGAGAGGGAGAGAGAGGGAGAGGGAGAGAGAGGGAGAGAGAGAGGGAGAGGGAGAGAGGGAGAGGGAGAGAGAGAGGGAGAGAGAGAGAGGGAGGGGAGAGAGAGAGGAGAGGGAGAGAGAGGGAGGGAGGAGGGAGGGAGAGAGAGGGAGAGAGAGGGAGGGAGAGGGAGGAGAGAGAGGAGAGAGGAGGAGGGGGAGAGAGAGGGAGAGAGAGAGAGAGGGAGGGAGGAAGGGAGGGAAAGAGAGGGAGGGAGAGGAGGGGAGGAGAGGAGAGGGAGAGAGGGAGAGGGAGAGAGAGGGAGAGAGAGGGAGAGGGAGGGAGAGAAGGGAGGGAGAGGAGAGGGAGAGAGAGGGAGGGAGAGTGAGGGATGAGGAGAAGAGAGGGGAGGAGAGGGAGGGAGGGAGGAGAGGGGGTGAGGAGAGGGGAGAGGAGAGGGAGAGGAGAGGGGAGAGAGAGGGGAGGGAGAGGAGAGAGGAGAGGGAGAGGGAGTTGAGAGGGGGAGGAGGGAGGGATGAGAGGGAGGATGAGGGATGAGAAGGGAGGGACGGGAGGGGGGGCGCGGGCAGAGGGGACGCTGGCCGACAGTCGCGCCCTGCGAGGAGACCTGGGCGTCCGAAGGAAACGCGAGCAAACCGCCGGGAGCCCCCCTCCCTCCCTCCCCCGGGAGCGGCCCCGCACGCGCCGTGGGTTCGAGCCCCGGCGGGGCACCGGCGCGATCGCCCAGGACCCGCACTGCGAGCCGGCCTGCGGGGTCCGTGTGTGTCGGGGAGCCCCGCCGAGCTGCCGGGGTGCGGGTCCCGGGGACTCGGAGCCTCGGGGCGCGGGGTCCCCAGCCGCAGGGCGCGGGGTCCCTGGTCCCGGGCCGCGGGGTCTCGGGGTGCAGGGTCTCGGGGCTGCGGGGTCTCGGGGCTGCGGGGTCCCGGGTCTCTAGGCTGCGGGGTGCGGGTCCCGGTGTGCGGGGTCTCGGGGCTGCGGGGTCCCGGGGTGCAGGGTCCCGGGTCTCTAGGCCGCGGGGTGCGGGTCCCGGTGTGCGGGGTCTCGGGGCTGCGGGGTCCCGGGTCTCTAGGCTGCGGGGTGCGGGTCCCGGTGTGCGGGGTCCCGGGGTGCAGGGTCCCGGGTCTCTAGGCTGCGGGGTCCCGGGTCCCGGGCCCCGGGCTCCCATCCCAGCCCGCTGTCGCCGGGCGCCCCCAGGTGCTTAGGCGCGGGCGGCCCTCGTGGGACAAGCGAGCGTGAGGGGCCGAGGCGCGGCCGGGGCGGCGGAGGGCGGGGAGCGGCGCGAGCGGACTCACCTCCCACCGCGGCCCCTCAGATCGCGTCGGCCGGTCGCGCCGGAGGAGGCGGGGCTGGGCTCCGAGCCGCGGGGGCCGCCGGGAACCCGTTCCCTAGGCAACGGCGCCGGCACCAGCGAGAGGCCGCGGGCTAGAGCGGCCCCGTCGCCGCCGGCTCGGCGCGTGGGAAGCGACGCGCCACTTCCGGTCTGCGCAGCGGCGCTTCCTGCTCCTTCGCGGGATACCCGTGGGCCTCATGGAAGGTGCGCGGAGGGGAGTGCTCGGGGTCGAGGGCGGGCGGGAGTCTTTTTTTAAATTTTATTTTCTGGCGGGCCGGAGCCCCGGGATTGAAGGGGCGCGTGTGTCGCCCCGCCGGGCCCGCAGGGGGCTCTGCGGTCACGTGGAGCCCGGCGCCGCGTGCGGGGGAGCGGCGGCCGCGGGAGGGGGCGCCACCGACTCGGACCCGGGACCCTGCCCGCGCTCGCGGGCCCCCGGCGCTGCGCTGCCTTCCAGCCGGTGCTGTTTCTCGGGAGAGAGAGAGAGAGAGAGAGAGAGAAAACAGCGCCACGCTCGACACTTGACGAGCTTGCAAGTGTGATCTGCAGCTGCCCGAGTTGACGCGTCCCGGTGACTTAGTTACAGTTTCCGTAAGACCTATTCGTCCCGGGGGCGTAGGGTTGCAGGTGGTTTCACTGTCGAAAGTGAGAAAGATATTTCGCCCTCTAAGATCATGCGTTCCCTAAGAAGGACACGTCCCTTTTTCCCTGTCCCCAGTCAAGGCTCCTGGGAGTGTGACACCCAGGAAGCCAGTCTTAGCTGTCAGTGCGAGAAAACTTAAGGACAATGCGGCTGACTGGCACAACTTAATCCTGAGATGGGAAACCCTGAACGACTCGGGCTTTGCTGTTGCAAATAATATTGCCAACGTGAAAATCAGCTTCCTGTAAGTACACCGCGTCAAGCTTCTCATGTTGTGCGCTCTTCACTCTTCACAGCTGAGCAGAGGTTTCCTGGGACTCTCTGTCCAGGTAGGAAGGGTGTTCTGTATCGACAGGGATGCAGTAGGTGATGTCAGACAGACAAAAAAGCAAGTGGTAAGATGGTTCATTTTTTTTTTTTTTCTTTATTGGGGAATTAATGTTTTACATTCAACAGTAAATACAATAGTTTGTACGTGCATAACGTTACATTCCCCATTTCATTTATTTTTAATTTTTTTTTATATTTATTTATTTTCCCTTTTGTTGCCCTTGTTGTTTAACATTGTAGTTATTGATGTCCTCGTTGTTGGATAGGACAGAGAGAAATGGAGAGAGGAGGGGAAGACAGAGAGGGGGAGAGAAAGACAGACACCTGCAGACCTGCTTCACCGCCTGGGAAGCGACTCCCCTGCAGGTGGGGAGCCGGGGACGCGAACCGGGATCCTTGCGCTTTGGGCCACGTGCGCTTAACCCGCTGCGCTACCGCCTGACTCCCCACAGCATATTCTTGATGCTGAGCTGGGAAACAATATCTCGTGTCTCCCCTCCTCCCAACTGTGTCATTCCCAGACGGGTACAAATTAATATAGTCCGTAGACTTCACTGTATAAACAAATCAGTCAGCAGATAATGTAGAGACTTGAAACAGCAACAGTACAAAATGTCTCCAGTACCTGTGTGGACACGGACACCTCTCAGGCTGTCTAGACCACAGGTGAACTCATGTAGTGCATTTTGTTTCATTTGCTTCCTTTTCATCCAGGAGTAAAGATGAGATAGAATTAGAGGGCAGCTATCCGGCTTCCAGTGAAGGTGCTGAGAAGATGTTTCCGGAATATAGTCAGGAGCTGGAGGGGCTGTGTGAGGAGCTGCAGGCCACCCTGGAGGCTTTGGTAAGCCCTGACCCCTCTGCCCATCACTGACTGCCCGGTGCACTGGGGGCAACACCTGGCCTCTGCGACATTCTGCACTGAGGGTAGAGACTGCGTTACAGAACTTGGGTCTCAACAAACTTAACTCTTCTTAGCTTTGAATTCTCTGTGCTGTTGAAACACAGACCTTGGTAGATATCAAGTAATGATCTTGTTCCACACTGTCTTTTCAGACCAAAATCCAGGGGAAAATGGAAAAGCTATCTTCAACCACCAAAGGGATCTGTGAACTAGAAGACTACCACCACAAGGAGGATCAGAAACGGGCCCCTTTATTCCACACGTGGCCCACAACCCATTTCTGTGAGTAGCTGCATTTCCACAAGGGTGGTGATGAAGCGGCATCTGGTGACATTGAGATCTGCCACTGGTTTTCACATGCAAGAAGATCCTCTCAGAGGGAGTAGGTGGGACTTCTTAAATTAGTATTTTCCTTTGCTTTTAAAAAATCTTTATGAGAAAGAATGAATGAGAATGTCACACTGACACAGGGATGCCAGGGATTCAACTCAGGGCCTTATGCTCGAGATTCCAATGCTTTATCCACTGCACCACCTCCTGGGCAATCTTCTTAGTTTTAATTATGAAACAATTAGCAAAAAATATTAACTGTAGACAGAGACTTGTGAAGCAAGCTGCCATTAATAGTCTTTTTTTTTTTTTTAAGTAGATAGAATGAATTTTATCTCTGTACAGACAGAAATCTTATTTTTGGTCTGGGAGGTGGTGTAGTCGATAAAGCAGTTGGACTCTCAAGCAGAAATCCTTTGTTTTTTCAGGAAGAAAAAAATGGGGGGCTTTCTATTCCCCTCTCCACTTTTAAAACTAGAGCGTTAGGGAGTCTAGCGTTAGGCTGTAGAGCAGAGGGTTAAGCGCAGGTGGCGCAAAGCACAAGGACCGGCATAAGGATCCCGGTTCGAGCCCCGGCTCCCCACCTGCAGGGGAGTCAGTAGCTTCATAGGCGGTGAAGCAGGTCTGCAGGCGTCTCTCTTTCTCTCCCCCTCTGTCTTCCCCTCCTCTCTCCATTTCTCTCTGTCCTATCCAACAACGACAACACAATAATAACTACAACAATAAAACAACAAGGGCAACAAAGGGAATAAAGAAATAAATATTAAAAAAAAAAAACTAGAGCATTAGCGGTACCAGAGATTAACTCTCATGCAAGTCCTGTGAACTATCACTGCACTAGCTTCCGAGGCCACTTTCCTCTTTTTAATTAGAAATAAATAGAAGACATTTCAAGCCGCCCTGTGGAAGAAGATTCTGGGGAAAAAGGACCTCGTTACTTAAATAAGTTCTAGAAGGCTTGTTTATCGAAGAATAGAAGCTAGTTAATGCTGAGAATGGGGATCACTCCTAAAGTTGTATGTTGATTGAAATCCTGTCAGTTTAATGTAAAGCTGCTATTTCTGATCTTAAGAGGCAAGCAGAGAAGGCTCTGACTCCAGTTATTTGTGAGATAGGCTCCCCATGTGACTGAACTCGGATTTGCACCAGTGAGGGAGTTAAGTGCCCATCTGGTTCATCTGTCTTGGTGTTAATGCTGATTCTGGCTTTTAACAAGAAGCTTTTGGGGGCTGGGGAGTTAGCAAAAATGGTTCTGCAAGATTCTCATGCCTGAAGCTCCAAGGTCTCAGGTTCCATCCCCAGCACCACCATAAACCTGAGCTGAGCAGTGCTCTGCTGTCTCTCTCTCTCTTTCCCTCCCTCCCTCCCCCACTCCTTTTCATATTATAATAAAATGTTTTTAAAAAAAGGTTGTTTGGGAGTTGGGTGGTAGCACAGCAAGTTAAGTGCACATGGCACAAAGCACAAGGACAGGTGGAAGGATCCAGGTCTGAGCCCCCGGCTCCCCACCTGCAGGGGAGTCGCTTCACAGGCAGTGAAGCAGGTCTGCAGGTGTCTGTCTTTCTCTCCCCCTCTTGTCTTCCCCTCCTCTCTCCATTTCTCTGTCCTATCCAACAACATCAGTAACTACAACAATAAACAAGGGCAACAAAAAGGAATAAATCGATACATATTTTAAGTTTTTTTTTTTAAGTTTTTTTAAAAAAAGGTTTTTGGGGGGAGCTTTTTGAGGTGACAGTGAGTTAAGTTCATGGCCTGGTTACCGCTCTTCAGGGAGACTCCTGTGTGTTTCAGACGAGGTGGCACGCAGGCTTGCGGACATGTACCGGCAGGAGCTGCTCCTGAAACGCACCATCGGGGCAGAACTGGCCCACACGGCCGACCGGGACCTCACTCTGAGCTACCTGTCCATGTGGCTGCACGAGCCCTACGTGGAGGCCAACAGCAAGCTGCTGCTGGAGAGCATGCTGCTCGAGACGGGGCACCGAGCTCTGTGAGCCCCGCTGCAGGCACTCACCCCGGCTTTCCCGGCGGACGGAGAGCGGTGGTCTGCTCTGTAGAACCCAGAGCCAGAACCCGAGGCCCTGCCCTGCACACCAGCCCGGCCACCGCTCCCCTTGGCTCTTCCGGCACCAGGTTCTACATGGCCCCCGCTGCTCCGTCTTCCCTCCACATACTGTCACCTGCCACTCGGTGTCACCTGCACTTCCCTTTCTGTGTGAAGTAAAGGAGTTTGTCTAAAGAATGGCAGTGGCCTTGGCTGGTCCGTTGGTTTTATAGTCGTGGGCCTCAAGCACGTGCACTTTTCTCTCGCCCCCAGTCAACCTGTGGAGCTTGCCCGAGTGCTTTAGTGCGCCCATGTCCCTGAGTGTGTGTTCTGCTAGGTAAGCTGTCTCTAGACCCTGTGATCTCACTTTTTTGTAAATTGTCTATGACACGTATAGAAAAACTGGTTAGAAAACTTTATAGCTTAGAGAAGGAAATGCATTAAAGGAGACACCAAAATTCAAAAAAAGGGGAAAAACCCGAAAACTTTATAGCAACGATAGGATAGATTGTGCAAATGACATCCATGCCTGAGGCTACAGTTTTTGATATTTTATTTACTTATTAATTAGAAGCACAGGAGGAGAAAGAACCAGACATCACTCTGGTACCTGTACTGCCAAGGATTGAACTCAGGACCTCATGCTTAAAAGTCTAGTGCTTTATCCACTGTGCCACTGCACTACTGGACCACTTAAAAAGATTGTTTTATTTTATATAGATTTTTTTTTATATTTACTTATTTCCTTTTGTTGCCCTTGTTTTACTGTTGTAGTTATTATTGTTGTTATTGATGTCGATGTTGTTGGATAGGACAGAGAGAAATGGAGAGAGGAGGGGAAGACGGGGGAAAGAGAGACACCTGCAGACCTACTTCACCGCCTGTGAAGCAGCCCCCCCCCCCCCACTGCAGGTGGGGAGCCGGGGGCTTGAACTGGGATCCTCACACGGTCCTTGCGCTTTGCACCACGTGAGCTTAACCCGCTGCACTACCGCCCGACTCTCTTAAAAAGATTTTTGTATGTGGCACTGGGAGTGAGCTAAAGGCCTGGTGTGTCCACAGTACCGCCAAGCTACGTCAACAGTTTGAGTTTGTTGACTGTCTGCTTGGAATCGAGAGAGACCACAGTGCCCCACCATCCCTGCAAGTCCCTGACTGCTCACGGTGCTGCCAGGTGGTGCTGGGGACAGAAGCCGGGCCTGAGGCAGGGAAGGTACACAGACTACCTGCTGAGCCCCAGCCCCACGGAGAACATTCACAAGGAAAAGGTGGAGTGATAGTTCAGCTGGTAGAGTGCTGGGCTTGCATGCCTCAGGGTCCTGGTGGTCTGCAGCAGCACAGGTACCTGAGAGGGGTTCTGCCTTGTCTCCCCCACCCCCACCCCCACCCCCTCTGTCTTACGTGAAACTATACAGGGGGCCGGGTGGTGCACCTGGCTGAGCGCGCGTTACAGTGCTCAAGGACCCAGGTTCGAGCCCCAGACCCCACCTGCAGGGGGAAAGCTTCACAGTGAAGCAGGTCTGCAGGTGTCTCTCTTCCTCTATCCCCTACCCTCTCGATTTCTGGCTGTCTCTATCCAATAAATAAAGCTAATAATAAAAAAAATAATTAAAAAGAAAAAACTCCCTGTATTTAATAATAAATCTAAAGGAGAAAGGCCTGGATCAGTGAGTTTCCACTGAAATCAGCGGTCCGGGCCCAGAGCTGGAGAGGGAGCTCGGCATGAGCCTGAGTTCTGTCACCAGCACCACATCCGAAATGCCCAAAGATCAAAAGCAGGGCACTGGGAGACAGCCCCTTACCAGGAGCAGGTCCTGGGCACTTGGGCATTCCATGGGTGGCGGAGCGGTTCTGTGGTATCTCTCCTTTCTCTAGAATAGAATGAAAAGCTCGGCGTGGGGACGGGGGTCTCACACACATGAGACCCTGGGGCCGCTGGAAAGAGGCCCAGGCCGCAGCCTCAGCCCTGTCTCACGAGTTAGGCTTTATTGTTTCCCTTTGCTGACCTGCGAGCCAGAAGGAGAAATGACCTGTCAAGTGTGGCCCAGAGTGGCCAGCTTCTTTACTTTACTGAACCCCAACGTTTCCAGCACAGACCAAGTCTGGTGAGGGCAGCAGAGGCTGAGCAGAAAGTGGCAGAGGCAGAGGGCTGGTGACCGGGCACGGTGTGAGGGTGTCCCAGCTTCTTGGGGGCCAAGCTGAGGAATCCCTGCTGGGTGAGGCTTGGTCACGATCAGAGAAAAAGTACCAGGCAGAATGACATCGTTCTTTATAAATAAAACATCTGTTTATGCTGGTATCCACACTAGAAAAACAGACATTACTCAGTACAGACCTGAGCAAGTCCCTACAGACAGCAGCTCAGCCGGTCTCCAAAGGAAGCCTTTCGGGTGTGCCCACCGGCAGGGCGGGCCCCTCCACCTGGGTCACGATGGCAACGGGAGGGAGCCTGAGGGGGACAAGAGGAGCCCCTTGGGGGTGCGGGTGGCAGTCATCTCCTTGTCCTGGCACAGCCCGGGGCCCCCAGTAGTGGTCTCCAGAGTCCAGGCCTCGCCGGTAGCCATGATGTGCCCCAGTCCCATCTGGTCGGAGTCCGGGTCACCCTCGAGGCTCCTGAGCTGGCCGTCAGCGGACAGCTGGCCTGGCTGGGGCAGGAAGATGTTGCCTGGCTGCACATCTGGGGACGGAAGTTTCTGCCACCTCAAGAGTGCAGGCCGTCACTGGGGCTGGATGATGGGCCACGTGAGGGGGAGGCCTGCACCCTGTGGAGGTCTCCTGCTGCTATACCCACAGAACTGCCAGGTGCCAAGGGTCCCGCTCCTCTGGAGGCCGGCAAGGAGCCGTAGACACCCCCGCTCTGCAGGCTGTGCCCCGTGTCCTGGTCTGGGAGGGGTCCCTGAGCATTCTCCTCAGGGAATGCTGCCACCCGCTTCTGGGCCAATGTCCCTGGCTCCCCCAGCTGAGGGGAAAGAGCCAGGCCACTCACACCCCGATAAGGGACAGTAACGTCTGCGTAGCCGGTTCTGGCTTCAAAGTCAGCTACTGGCGGCGGCACGGCGGCACCTTGAGGATGGCGAGAGACACTCCCGTTGATGCGGGCGGCAGGCCCTAGATGGGGGAGAACAGGTGAGTGTGAGTACAGGGGTGGCCTGCTCCCTGGACCCAAAACAAGCTCGCCCAAACTAATGCTCCCTTTGTTTAAAAGATGGATCTGTAGGGGCTGGGGAAGATAGCATAAAAAGAGTACCTTTGTGCCTGAGGTTCCAAGGTCCCAGGTTCAATCCCCAGCAATACCACGGGGCAGAGCAGAGCAATGCTAAAGTTCTAAAAAGTAATAATAAAAGGACTTATTTTTATGAGAGAAGCCCGGTCGTAAGCTGGCGCTGGGGGTGAGTCTGGAGCCTCCAGGACCTCGCACGTCCAGGTGCTGTGACATACTGCAACCACCCCGACGCCTCACATCTTTTTTTTTTTTTTTTTAATTTTTTTTTTTTTCCTCCTCCAGGGTTATTGCTGGGCTCGGTGCCTGCACCATGAATCCACCGCTCCTGGAGGCCATTTTTTTTCCCCCCTTTTGTTGCCCTTGTTGTAGCTTCGTTGTGGTTATTATTATTGCCCTTGTTGACGCAATTCGTTGTTGGATAGGACAGAGAGAAATGGAGAGAGGAGGGGAAGACAGAGAAGGGGAGAGAAAGATAGACACCTGCAGACCTGCTTCACCGCCTGTGAAGCGACTCCCCTGCAGGTGGGGAGCCGGGGGCTCGAACCGGGATCCTTACGCTGGTCCCTGCGCTTAGCGCCACTTGCGCTTAACCCACTGCACCACCGCCCGACCCCCATCAACTTTCTTTTTTAAAAGATTTTATTTATTAATGAGAAAGCTAGGAGAGAGAGAACCAGCCATCACTCTGGTACATGTGCTGCCGGGGATTGAACTCAAGACCTCAAGCTTGAGAACCTAATGCTTTATCCACTGTGCCACCTCCAGGACCACCTCAGATCAATTTTCTAGCAGAAAGAAGTCACAAGCTCTCTTGGTGGCGCCTGGAGGGGCTGTCAAGACCCCAGTGGCAGTCCGGGCACCTGAGAGCGGCTTCTGCCTGCTGGCACTGTGGGCGCAGGGCTGGGTGCCGTCCTGGGACAGAGGTCCACTTCTGGCCCTCTTCAGTGCAGCCAGGTCCGGCTCCATGCTCTGCGGGGAGAACAGGGCCGCTCGGACCAGGAGACCCGCTGCCGGACAGCCGCGAGTCCGGGACCCCAACCACAGCCGCTCAGCGCACAGGCGCCCCAGACCACACCCACCTGGCACCCCCTCTTCTGTGGGCCAGGCTGCTCCAGCTCCCACCCGGCCCCTCGTGGCAGGTGCCCGTGGGTGGAACGCCATCTGGGTGCCTTTCGTTCCGCCTCAGGAGTTCACCCGGGATTCCTCATGACTCAGCCGCCTGAGGAGAGAGGGCCAAGGAGTCCAGAAGCAGGCAGGTCACCACACGAGAAATCACACGGCCTCCAGGGGAGGTCGCTCGGTACCTTACTGTTGTTTATTCGCAGGGGTTCCAGAGAACGTGGGCTGGCACTGCTGAGGTAATCTCGGCACAAGTTCTTCACCATCTCATGCAACTCTTCAAATTCCTTGTATACAGCCAGGAAAAGAGGCTTGGCTGGGTAACCTTCCTCAACCTTTGTGAGATGACAACAACAAAGAAAAGATTTAGGCCTGAGACAATGACTGGTATAGAAAATAGAGATTTTTACAGGGCAGGTCACAAGACCCATGTGATACCCTCAGCCACCTGTCAGTGGGCTCACCAGGTAGGGCACCTGTCTTGCCGTGGCCTGACCCAGATTCAAGTCTGCCACCACAAGGGAGGCACTGTGCCAGCAGAGGGAACTTCAGTGCTGTGGTGTCTCCCCCTTCTCGGACCTGAATGAATGGCCTGGCCTGCTGGAATCACGTGCACTCGGCCTTGATTCTATAAAGAAATAATTTCTCTCCCCACGCGCGCACATGTGGCAGTCACCAGAGGATCAAGAGCCCGAGGTGAGAACAGGAGGCCCCGCGGCTCGTGGGAGGAGGACCAGGCCTCTGCTCCTCAGGGGCCCGGCTGGTGCTTCCTGGGACTGCAGAGGGGAAGGCGGCGAGGGAGGGAGAGGTGCTGAGGAAACAGGCCTCGAGGGTGGGGGCTGCGGCTGCCGCTTTGACCCCCTCACACAGTGAAAGCAGCCTTTGTTGTCAGCAGGACTGACAGACTCACCTCTGCTCTGTCTGGGAGGAAGGAGGCAGTCCGGCTCTTTTTTGTAATTTTTTAATTTTTTAAACTTTTTTGCCTCCAGGGTTACTGCTGGGGCTCAGTGTCTGCACCATAAATCCACTGCTCCTGGAGGCCATTTTTCCCCCTTTTGTTGCCCTTGTTGTGGTTATTGTTATTATTGGATAGGACAGAGAGAAATGGAGAGAGGAGGGGAAGAGAGGGGGAGAGAAAGACACCTGCAGACCTGCTTCACCGCCTGTGAAGCGACTCCCCTGCAGTGGGGAGCTGGGAGCTCGAACCCGGATCCTTACGCTGGTCCTTGCGCTTTGCGCCACCTGCGCTTAACCCGCTGCACCACCGCCCGACCCCCAGTCTGGCTCTTTCTACACTAAACGCCAAGACTCACCTTCCCGAGGAGAAACTCGTAGACGGTCACAGCCTGAGCCAGCCGGAACAGAGCCAGCTCCACCAGATCCCCACGGCCGCGCTGCTGGAGAAGCTGCCAGAAGAAAAGCACCTGGAGTCTTTGGAATCCCTGCAGGGCCTTCCCAGTCCTGTGGCCGGGAGGCCAGCGGCGTGCAGAGCTCCAGGCTCGCATGCGTGAGGTCCCGAGTTCAATTCCAAGCTCGGCACACGCCTGAGTGCTGCTGTTTCTCTCTCATATTAACATATCAGTCTTTGGGCTGCTAAGTCAGCTCAGCACACCGGGAAGTCTCAGCGCTGGGACGTCTCCCACCCACACCTGTGTGCTTTCTTCCACCAAAGCTCTGCTCGGCTCTGGCTGATAGTGTTGCCTGGGACTTGGGAGCCTTAGGCATGAGAGTCTCTGCACAACCATTATATCTTTCCTCACTTGTTTCTGTTTTTTTAATCGAGGCAGAGGCAATGGAGTCAGAGAGAAGAAGTGAAGAGAGACCACAGCACTGCAGCTCCCTTTAATGCAGTGGGTTCGACCCCTCCTTTTTTTTTTTTTTTTTTTTAACTCAGAGCACTGCTCAGCTCTGGCTTATGTGGTGCTGTACTGGGACCTTGTGAAGCTCAGGCACGAGAGCCTTTTTGCATAACCGCCTGCTGACTCTCCCTTTTAAAAAGTGGCCACCAAGTCGGCGCCACAGAAAGCACAAAAAAGAAAATTCTCCCAAATTAGTGGTGAGACGGCCTAAAGTGTGAGCGTTTCTGTTTATTCAGGAGCGGACTCCAGTGCTGCAGGTGGCTCATCTGGGGTGAGGGGGCTGGGGGGAGTGTTGGTGGCTCCCCCCATCTGTCTGCAAGAGTCGAGAGAAGCCTGGGGCCGGGTGGTGGCGCACCTGGTTGAGCTCACGTTATAGTGCGCAAGGACCCAGGCTTGAGCCCCTGGTTGGAGCCCGACCTGCAGGGGGGAAGCTTTGTAAGTGGTGAAGTAGGGCTGCAGGTGCTTGTGTCGCTCTCCCTCTCTATCACCCCCTACTCTCAATTTCTGACTGTCTCTAGCCAAGAAATAAAGTAAAAAAAAAAAAAAAAGTCGGAGAAGACCCCGCAGCAACAGCAGGAGAATGGGCTCTAAGAGGGATGCCTCGCCAGAGCCAGGCACGCCGCCCCCAATAGGCAGCATCCTCACTCACGCGAGAACACAGCACACCCAGCTCCAGGACAGCAGGGATGCAGAACTGTCAGCAGCAGACAAGTTACCTGCAGGCCACTCCGGGCTGACGGGGCCCCTTCCTCCCCTCCAAGGGCTGGTGTGAACACTTCCAGGGGGGCCAGGCCCCGTCCTTGACAAGTTACCTGCAGGCCACTCCGGGCTGACGGGGCCCCTTCCTCCCCTCCAAGGGCTGGTGTGAACACTTCTGGGGGCCAGGCCCCCGTCCTCGCCTCCTTGTGGCCCTGGACCGCCCTGTCCCCGGCTTTCCCAGGTGGGACTATCTCAGGCTCAAGGTGGCCATGGCTGGGGTTGAGTTTAAAATGTCGGGCCAGGCCCCCCTTCCCAATGTAGCATTTGTCACACGCCTGACACTTAAATGCTTTGGGCCTCAGTGAGCAGCTGGAATTCAAAGAGCCCCTGCTTGTCCCCTGGCTCCTCCTCCTCCTCGAGGCTCAGCTCCGAATAGTCGTCCGAGTCTGAAGGGTGACCGTCGGCCAGGTCCTCTGTCTTTATGAACTTGTAGTCCTTCGCCTTGTGCTTGGGAGGGCGGGAGACGCGCCCAGAGCGCGTCTTCACTCATAAGAGCCTTTTCGGTTTCTCAGGGTGCTTTGTGTGTGTGCTGGCAATGAAGCCATCGGCTGAGCTGGAGGAAGATGGGGTGACCGCAGGCAGGTGAGCGGCTGGGGCCAGGCCCCTCTCGGCGGAGAGCAGCTGCAGGGCGGGCAGAGGCCTTCGCACAAGCACCTACAAGGGAGGCTGAGGGCCAGTCAGGAGGCAGGGCTGCAGCCTGGTGCTCAGGAGGGCCCCAGCACCGGGTAGCTGTGGGCTGGCGACGCTGAAGAGCCTTCCGGGTGGCGGGCTCAGCCTGGCTGCCTGGGGCTGGACGGTGACCAGGGGGGACGTCGGCCTCTGCTGCCTGTCTGTGCTGCCAGGTGACACCTTGACGCATCCGGCTTCCAGCTGCTTAAAGACAGAGAGCAGTGGTGTACTGAGCAGTGGCGCCGCGGTTCTGTTCTCTTCAGTTCACCAATGAACACATTTCTCCCCGCCCCTCTTATTTATTTTACCAGAGCCCGGCTCAGCTCCAGCTTACAGTGGTTTTGGGGACTGAACCTGGGACCTTTGAAGCTTCAGGCATGAAAGCCTTTGCATAACTGCATAACCACTATGCTATCCCCAACCACTGAAGTCTTTTTTTTTTTTTAACTGCCACCAAGTTTATCACTGGGGCTCAGTGCCTGCATGAATCCACCACTCCTGGTGGCCGTTCTCTTCAATTTTTTGTTTTTAATTATCATTTTGACGAGACAGAAATTCACAAGAGAAGGGAAGATAGAGACAGAGAAACACCTGCAGACCTGCTTTACTGCTCCTGAAGCTTCCGTCTGCGGGGGGGGGGGGGAGGGGGGGGACTGGGTGCTTAAACCTGGTCCTCAATCATGGGATGTGTGCTCTCAACTGGGGGCGCCACTGCCTGGCCCCATAACTGTAATGATTACAACAGTGTTTCTCAATCCTTCTGGAAAAAAAAAAAAAAGATGACTTTATCCCGTCCATGAGTGAGTGTAAGCACTTGCACAGACAAGTAAAATACTGGGTGGGTAACTCCAGGAGCAATAATATTGTGGGTGTACAAGTCTCGGTGCTGAAAAACTTTTTGTTGAGTCATATTTTACTTCCTTGCTCAGTGCGTGGCTTCCTTGAGAGCAAGTTTTGCTGATGCAGTAATTCCTAACCTGGGGATCGGCCCCAAGGACTCCATAACGCCCAACCAAAAAGATCTGTGTACTCCTATGTTCATAGCAGCACAATTCATAATAGCTAAAACCTGGAAGCAACCCAGGTGCCCCACAGCAGATGAGCCGCTGAGAAAGAGCAAGGTTTGCTTTGGTGACCTCTTAACACAGCACAGAGTACCGTGGCTGACAGGCCCCAAAACTACATTATTTCCCCTCCTGATAACAGTATCACTTTACTGAGGAAATACTGATTTACAGGAGCCGTGTCGGCACAAGGATACATTTCCACGTTTCCCCAAGATACAAAATCCCGCTATTGAGAGCGCTGTGGCCAACCCAGGAGGGCAGCTTCAGCCTGCGGCCACGCTCCCGGGCTCTGGGCCGGGCTCTCGGTGCTGGCAGCCCGTCAGTCGGGGACCCCGAGGAGCCGTGGCGGGAGGACTCTGCTACAGACCCTCAACCTCTCAGAGTTTCTTCCTTAACTGTAAAAGGCTGATGCGGGGTTAAGCTCAAAGCGCAGGGACCGGCGTGAGGATCCCGGTTCGAGCCCCCGGCTCCCCACCTGCAGGGGAGTCGCTTCCCAGGCGGTGAAGCAGGTCTGCAGGTGTCTGTCTTTCTCTCCCCCTCTCTGTCTTCCCCTCCTCGCTCCGTTTCTCTCTGTCCTATCCAACAACGACGACATCAATAACAACAACAACAACAATAAAACAAGGGCAACAAAAGGGAATAAGTAAATGTTCAAAAACATTTAAAAGAAAAAGCCAACAACAAGGGCATCAAAAGGGAATAAAATAAATATTTAAAAAAAAAGAGTAATAATTTCTGGGGCCAGGTGGTGGCGCACCTAGTTGAGCGCATATGTCACAGCGCGCAAGGACCCAGGTTCGAGTCCCCCGTCCCCCACCTGCAGAGAAACGTCACGAGCAGTGAAGCAGGGCTGCAGGTGTCTCTCTGTCTCTCCTCCTCTCTGTCCCCCCTTCCCTCTCAACTGCTGTCTCTATCCAGTAAATGGATAAATAAAGATCATCAACAATAATCATAGTAATAATAAGTAAATAGAAAATCAAAGCCAGGAAAGGCTGCTGACTGTTGTCTCCCCGCCTCCTTCCGTGGGAGCGGCGTCCCGGGCGAGTGCGCGCACCCCGCGCCCCGCACCGCCCCGCACCCCGCACCACCCAACGCCCCGCACCACCCTGCACCCCGCACCACCCTGCGCCCCGCACCACCCCACACCCCGCGCCCCGCACCACCCCACACCCCGCACCACCCGGCGCCCCGCACCACCCAGCGCCCCGCACCCCGCACCACCCAGCGCCCCGCACCACCCCACACCCCGCGCCCCGCACCACCCAGCGCCCCGCACCCCGCCCCGCGCCCCGCACCCCGCCCGGCACCTGCTGCTGCCCCTCGGGCTCCGACAGGCGGCCGAACGCCCCGGGCCTGTGCGGGGGCCTCACCTGGGGCGGCGGCGGGCGCGGGGGCTGGGCCGAGTCCCGCAGCTCCCAGGGCGGCGGCTGCGCCTTCGTCACCCGCTCCAGGACGCGCCGCAGCTGCTCCGGGTCCAGCGGGGCCAAGCGCGCGGAGCTGCCGCTCGGGCCCGGAGCAGCCAGGCTGCCGCCGCCCTCACGGAGGACCTCCGCCTCCAGCAGCACTTCCGCCATGTCTGCCGGGGCCGGGGCTCGAACTCCAGTCGCCCCGACGGCCGAGCGCCGGCGGCGCCGATGTGCGTCACGCGCGTCACGTGAGGAGACGCTGCCTACGGGTGCCGCGCAGGCCTGGATACCTCGGGAGCGAACGCGCCTGCGTGAACCGACGCGTCTGTTGACCCCGCCCCCTGCCGTGGCCAAACCCCGAGAGCGGCTCTGTTTTTATTGTTGCATCTCTTCTTTGAAGGAATTACGCTTTAGGGCGGAGGGTGGATAGATAATGGTTATGCAAACAGACTACATGCCTGAGGCTCCAAAATCCCAGGTTCAGTTGCCCACACCACCATAAAGCAGAGCTGAAAAAGTAAGAAAATCAAATAAATAAATGGCTTACAGTGGACACTACAGTACAGTAGTTTGCAAATTGACACGCATAACATTTCCACGTAACAGCACAGCCCCCCACTAGGTCCTCCTCTGCCATCAGGTTCCAGAACCTGAACCCTTGAGAGCAAATCTGTCTCTGCAAAGAAGCGCCTTCTTTTCTTTTCTTTCTGTAGCCCAGGAGGTGGCATAGCAGATAAAGCACTGGACGCTCCAGTATGAGGTCCTGCGTTTGGCCCCCTAGCATCACATGTGCCAGTGTGATGCCTTGGCTCTTAGTGAAAAGATCTTTAAAAATAAAATAAAATAACACCAAAGTCAAAGACTCTGGGGTGGGTGGGTGGGGAGAATACAGGTCCATGAAGGACCTAGTGGGGGTTGTATTGTTAAATGGGAAACTGGGGAATGTTATGCATGTACAAACTATTGTATTTACTGTTGAATGTAAAACATTAATTCCCCAATAAAGAAATTTAAAAAAAAATTAAATAATTTAAAAATTCTCATTTTTGTTTTTACTTATTTATCCACCCCCACCCCCCTTTTTAATCGTGTTTCTTTTTTGGAAATCTTCTGTTCGTACTTTTTTTCCCTTTAGTTTTCTGGTGTTTTTTGTTTCCAGAAGCACTGCTCAGCCCTGGCTTATGGTGGTACAGGGGATTGAACCTGGAACAATGGAGCCTCAGGTATGAGACTCTCTTTGCATAACCATTATGTTATGTACCCCCGCACTCATCGTCTGTATTTTAACCTTAAATTTTTTCTTTTTTCTTTCTTTCTTTCTTCATTCCCTTTTGTTGCCCTTGTTTTATTGTTGTAGTTGTTATTATTGTTATTGATGTCGTCGTTGTTGGATAGGACAGAGAGAAATGGAGAGAGGAGGGGAAGACAGAAGACAGAGAGGGGGAGAGAAAGACAGACACCTGCAGCACGTCTGAGCAGAGTGCGGAGCTGACTCCGGAGGTGTCCTCACGGGCGAGGCCTGATGATGGATGGCACTTGTGCCCGCACACCTGGCCGGCCACACCCGGCCGCGCGGGGACCCGCGAAGGTGTCCAGAGCACCGGCCCGGCAGCCTCGCCCGCACCCTCCTCGCGGGGGCTGGAGCCCTAGCGCTTCCCGCTCCTTCCAGGTGCGTGGTATGAGCTCAACGCAAGCCCGCACGCGCGACCCCGAGAAATGCATGAAAACTGGGTGCGTGCCGGAAGCTCTGCACCACGAGCTACTGGGGTGACGTCCGGGCACAAAAAATAGAACCCGCAGGCGTTTTAAGGAGACGCCGTAGCAATTCTGCACGTCCTTCGAGAAGTTTTGAAGCGAAAAAAGAGGAACTCACTTCTGGCCCGTACGGGGATCGAACCCGCGACCTTGGCGTTATTAGCACCACGCTCTAACCAACTGAGCTAACCGGCCACCCGAGAGCGCCCGGCCGCCGCGGCGTCTACAAGGCTTCTGGCTGCGCGTCCCGCCCGCGCCTGCAGGTGGAGCCCGCGAGCGGAGCTGGGCGCCCACCCGCCCGCGTCTCCCCGCGGCTCCTGCAGATGCTCAGAGCGCAGACCCGCGGGGGAACCTCCGCACCCCGACTCCCGGCGTGACGTTCAGATACAAAAGCCAGTTTTTAAAATCGTGCTGGCCGTACTTCGGATTCGGCTGTGGGCCCCTCCCTCAGCAATGCCAGGTCATGGCTTCATCCATTGATTGCGGATTCGGCGCGCGAAGTGGGTGGTTTCGTTCTTTCCTGCGATGACTAAGACGCCGGTCCCCTTAACATGCAGACATTTGTTTGTTTGTTTGTTTGTTTGTTTAGCAAGCGCCTGCACTTTGTACTCCGGATGCAAGAATGATTCATAGAGTAGCTGCTACCCAGTTACTCCCAAGGCCAGGACTGAGTGCAGGAGAAACAAAGGGAGAGGGAGGTGCTGGCAAGACAAGGCTCAAAGGCACCCCGAGGGCCTCTAGGTCCCCGCCACGCGTGTGCCAGGCGTTCTCGGGAGCACAGAGGCCCTCTGGCTGGCCCACTGGCCACTACCCTGACCATCCCAACAGCTGTCCCCAAGCCATTTGTCCCCAACGTCCCTGCTCCAGCAGCAGAAACCACAGCGAGTTCAGCAGGGCAGCTGTCACCGAAAAGAGGTTGCGGGGTCTCTCCCTCCACCCGCAGCTAGGGAGGCCAGCTCCAGGCAGTGGCCACCAGGACAACACACACACACACACACACACACACACGCACGCACACAGCCTGGCAGAACCTGGCAGAGCCTTGATCCCAGGAGTCACTGGGAGACGCTCCGGCTTAGCAAGGAGACCCGAAGTTAGAGTGGGGGGACCACGTGGGTGGCGCCCAGCATTTGAAAGTGAGCTGGGGAGGGAGTCCTGCTGCCTGAGAAGGCCGGGGCCATGGGCTGCCCTACTGACGACCAGCATCTGGCATGGCACAAGGGCAGCAGGTAGGAGTAGGGCCGGGGGGGACTCACTGCAGAGCACATGCCAAGCTTAGAAGAGGCCCTGGGTTTGAGCTCTGGCACCACACCAGAGTACTATAGATGGAAGGGGTTTCCTCCTTTCCTCCTCTTCCTCCTCCTCCCCCACCTTCTCCTCATTATCCTCCTTATCCCCCTTTTCTTTTCCTCTTTCTCTTAAAACCAAATAATGGTGGGGGGTAGGTGGTGGCACACCTGGTTAAGTGCACAAGGACCTGGGTTCAAGAAAGCCTCACAAATGGTGATACAGGGTTTCAGGTGTCTCTCTGCCCCTTTCCCTCTCTCCCCCTCTCAATTTATCTGTCTTTATCCAATAATAAATCTCCTTCTCCTTCTCCTTCTCCTTCTCCTTCTCCTTCTTCTTCTTCTTCCTCTTCTTCCTCTTCTTCTTCTCCTTCTTCTTCTTCTCCTTCTTCTTCTTCTTCTTCTTCTTCTTCTTCTTCTTCTTCTTCTTCTTCTTCTTCTTCTTCTTCTTCTAGCGTTTGCCCTTCTTCCGTAGCCAGTCAACAGCATCAGGTTGAGCCTGATGTCAAGTTTCGAGACCTCCTTTGAATCTGGAGAGGTGGCAGTCGTTGACTATGTGGGTCATAGTCTGTCTGGAGCCGCAGGGGCAGTTCGGGTCGTCTCTGGCTCCCCAGCGATGGAACATAGCGGCGCACCGGCCATGGCCTGTTCGATAGCGATTGAGGAGGGCCCGATCATAACGTGCTAGGTCAAAGCCGGGTGGACGCTTGCAGGGGTCTGCGATGAGGTGTTTGTTCTTGACCTCAGCTGACTGCCAGCTCTGTTTCCAAGAGTCTGGATCAGAGAAGTTCAGTGTAGGCGTAGGGGACCAGATTGGATGACGAGACGTCAAGCGTTGAACAGTAATAATAAATAAAAAGATTTAAAAATAAACTACTGGGAGTCAGGCAGTAATGCAGCAGGTTAAGTGCACATGGCATTAGCACTGACATAAGGATCCCAGTTTGAGCCCCAGCTTCCCACCTGCGGGGAGGGGGGATCACTTCACAGGCGGTGAAGCAGGTCTGCAAGTGTCTATCTTTTCTTCTCTTGTCTTCCCCCTCCTATTGCGATTTCTCTTTGTTCTATCCAACAAGAATGACCGCAATAACAGCAGTAATAATGACAACAACAATAAAACAAGGGCAACAAAAGGGAATAAATATTTGAAAATAATAAACCACTTAAAAAATAAATAACAGATATTTGGGCTAGGAAGGCCATTCAGCAGCATCATACATATGTGAGGCCCTGGGTTCATCCCCCAGAGTTGCCTTACACACAAAATGAAATTCAGTTCTTTTTTTTTTTTTTCTCTCACCAGAGCACTGTTCAGCTCTGGCTTATGGTAGTGCAGGGGGGTTGAATCTGGGGCTTTGGAGCCTCAGGCATGAGAGTCTAGTCTCTTTGCATAACCCTCTGCCAAGACTCAGTTCTTCTGTAGGAGTAGGATGTGTGAGCAGGCCCATATCCACAACAATCTCGCATTCGAAACCAACCTAGATCTCGGTCCAGACTCTCCCCTCCAGGCCCAGTTCTGACCAGCTTCAGCCAACAATGTAGCCTAAACTGACATGTGACATTTGGGATAAGCTTGTACTAGATTTGGACTCAATTGTCTGAAATCCACTCTAATTGGACTCCCAGCACCACATCTGGTGCTTTACCCAGGGAGGAACAGGAGTCTGGACCCCCTCCCAGCTGCTCCTTCCAGCCTTTGCAAAGCCACAGGATGGGCCCTCCCTGCTGGCCCTGCGCAGGGCCCTGCCTGCGTCCTCTCCGGCAGCAGACACTGCCTCCCTCATCTCCTCCGAGCCTGTGCTTCAATGTCACCGTGCAGCTAACTCCATAGCCTCCTGGCTACACCCCACCCCTGCGGCTCCCTGCCTATGTGCGCGCTGGGTGCCAGGGCGGTCATCTTTCTGTGGCGCCCAGAGATCGAATCAGGTGGCCATCAAGGCGCACAGACCGCGCAGAGGTCCAAGGGTGCTCCCCTCTTGCTTCCTGAGTGGCAGGACCCCAACACCTGCCAGACACACCCGGGTGGTACCCGCGGTAAGGAGACGCAGTGACAAGTTCTAAACGGCAGGCGGCGCCCGAGAACCACGCGGTCAGCTAGTCGCCGGGGCCGGGGAAGGAGAAGGAGCGCTGGACCCGCTGCTGCCCACCGGGTCTCACCGCGGTCCCCAAACAAACAAGCCCTACAGGACCGGAATGAAACGGCCCGCATGGCTATTACTGCACTTTAGAGTGCTTAAGCAATCTCCTGAGTCAGCCTTCTTATTTACATTTTCAATTTTGTCTCAGGGCCGTAAAAACACGTAAGTACTGAAGCTGAATTCTTATCAGTCAACTCCAGAATAAAACCAAAGAGAGTAGGAGGGGGCATTAGACATGCTTCTCTGTACACTATGTACTGTGTCAAAGCTGCTGAACAAATCAATAGGATTTTTCACATGTTCCTTCTAAGTCACTACAGCAAATCACTTGTTTTCAGGAACTTAAAAAAAAAAAAAGTCTTTCCATGGCCCAGAAAGTGGATCAGTGGCTAGAGAAATAGACTCAAATTTAGCATGAGGTTCTCAGTTTGATTCTCTGACGTCATATATGCCACAGTGATGCTCTGGTTCTCTCCTTATCATCAATCAATATTTACATTTACACATATATGTAATTTTCTAAAATATTTATTCACTTTCGTTGCCCTGGTTGTTTTATTGTTGTAATTATTGTTGTTATTGATATTGTCGTTGCTGGATAGGACAGAGAGAAATGGAGAGAGGAGGGGAAGACAGAGAGGGGGAGAGAAAGACAGACACCTGCAGACCTGCTGCACCGCCTGTGAAGTGACTCCCCTACAGGTGGGGAGCCGGGCTCGAACCCGGATCCTTACTCTGGTCCTTGAGCTATCACCCAACTCCCCCTATATTTAAAATTTTAAACCAGGTAACTGCTCAGTGCTTATGGTGGTGGTGGTGGTGGGGTTGAACCTGGGAACTTGGAATGTCAGACATGAAAGTCTGTTGCGCAAACCACCATGCTATCTTGACGTGATCTCGAGTCTTCAGTAGCAGTCACTGAGCAACTGTATGTACCTTGCGGGGGGTGGGGGCTCCAGGCAGAAATCAGAAGCTTTTGTGCTGTGTATCGTGGACACAACACCTCATATAGTTGTCACAAGCAGAATTACATTAGGAAACGTGAGGACTTGGGGTCTCTACCGTCTGACCCCTGGAATTACCTGTAAGCAGAGAACTACTGCTCCAGGGCAACTCTCACAAGTTCCACTTTTTTCTTTCTGCTAACACATCAGGTGTGGGCTCTTTGATTTTACATTCTAGGGGCATTCGCTCCTCCCTAAGCCCCCAGGGTGTGCAAGAGAGTGGGGGTCCCTGTCAACTTAGGAGAATAGCCCCAGGCTAGTCTCCCCTCTCTGGCAGCAGACGGACCCAGCCTCAGAATTTACAACCAAGCACCCTGTTGTTCACTGAGGTGAGCAGAAAATTCACTAACACATGAGGAAGAGAAGCAGTAGGGCTGGGCAGATGATCCCAAAGAAATGACTATCTAGTTCTATCATTATAACACTATTGCAAATACTTTGGTCTTCTATCGCTTCGGTGAGAATAAGCTCCTCTCTCTCTGTCTCTCTCTCTCTCTCCGCCTTAAAACAGTTTATTGGCTTAAGTGCACGTGGCGCGAAGCTCAACGACCAGTGTGAGGACGCTGGTTAGAGCCCCCGGCTCCCCACCTGTAGTCGCTTCACAGGCGGTGAAGCAGGTCTGCAGGTGTCTCTCTTTCTCTCCCCCTCTCTGTCTTCCCCTCCTCTCTCCATTTCTCTCTGTCCTATCTAACAACAATGACATCAATAACAACAACAATGAAAAACAACAAGGGCAACAGAAGGGAAAATAAATAAACATATAAAAAATAAAATAACAGTTTATTGGATTCATGTGGATAAAGATATGTACTTGTTCACAGTCTAGTACTCAAATGCCACACCCACTTCAAATCAGTTTTTTCTCTAGTATCTGTCATGCAGCAAGAAGCACATTCTCAGTTCTGCTGGACCTCTCCAGTGGACACTTCTAACAGCAAAATCCACATTATGCACAAGCACGGTTTTTCACCCAACAGAGGCTGTTGGTTAACGTAACCACTGCAGACACATCGTCTGAATGGTACTTCCACAGGATGAACTTGTCAACATGCCTTCAGTCACCAGAGTATATTCCAGAAATCACTTTTTTTAAATTGGGGAATAAGAAATCACGTTTTATCAAAGCCTAACACACCGGTAGACATCCGGAACACCTCTGCGGTGCTAAAGTCATTCCCTCGTAGGTCGGGGATCTATCTGTAAGCTCCACTTTCTCTTCGGCCAAAGATTTTTTTCTTCTGTGTGTTTACTGGTCACCTCACAGACTGGAATGAACTACTACAAACACGGGCACAGCTACAGTTCCTCAGTGGTACCAGGCTCTATAAACGTCATGGCTGTGGTCCCCGCACCGCACCTGTCTTAGGTGGAAAAGTTCTCAGGACCAGGCTGTCTGTATCCCCACGTTGGGAACTCGGAGGGAGGGGTTGCTTAGCAACCAGCCGGCGGGATGCACTGCGCACGCGTACTAGGGACACCGGAGCAGAACGGGTCTTGTGCGCAGGCGCAGACAACGCCCCGGGACGTTCTGGGCCAGGTGGTTGCCAAGGAAACAGGGATACAACATGGCGGCCGGCTCCTAACGCTCTCCATCCAGGGACCACCGTGGAAGTCCTCGGTCGGGACCCTGCCCCAGAGAAGTGAGAGTCGGGGGCTCTTTCCTGCCCTTCCTTCTCCGTCCCGAGTCTGCAAGGGTTGTCGCCAGCTTCTGGATCCAGGATGAAGAGTGAGCGGGCCGGGGTCGCGGGGGATCGCAGGCGACCAAGGGGACCAAGGGGACCAAGGGGACCCTGGCCGGCAGTGGCCGCAGTGAACCACTGAGGGGAACTGACTTGTGTGCTTGATCATTTGGGGAGGAGATCAAGCAGTAATGCTTTTTTAATATTTGTTGATTCCCTTTTGTTGCCTTTGTTTTATTGTTGTGGTTATGGATGTCGTCGTTGTTGGATAGGACAGAGAGACATGGAGAGAGGAGGGGAAGACAGACACCTGCAGACCTGCTTCACCGCTTGAACCCTGACCCTGTGCTTGAGAGTCCAGTGCTTTAGCTGTGGCGCTGCCTTCCAGACCACACAAATACAGTTTTATTTTATTTTATTTTCTAATTTTTTTATTGATAAAAATAAAAAAGAAACACTGACAAAACCATAGGATAAGAGGGGTACAGCTTCGCACAATTCCCACCACCAGAACTCCATATCCCATCCCTCCCCTGATAGCTTTCCTATTCTTTATCCCTCTGGGAGCGTGGACCCAGGGTCACTGTGGGATGCAGAAGGTGGAAGGTCTGGCTTCTGTAATTGCTTCCCCGCTGAACATGGGTGTTGACAGGTTGATCCATACTGCCAGCCTGTCTCTCTCTCTCTCCCTAGTGGGGCAGGGCTCTGGGGAATCAGAGCTCCAGGACACATTGGTGGGGTTGTCTGTCCAGGGAAGTCTGGTCGAATCCTGCTAGCATCTGGAACCTGGTGGCTGAAAAGAGAGTCAACATAAAGCCAAACAAATTGTTGACCAATCATGGACCTAAAGGCTGGAATAGTGCAGATGAAGAGTTGGGGGGCCCTCCATTTTGTAGATAGCTAGTAGGCATATTTTAGTTATATTTCAAAGGGCCTGTGGCTATACTAGTTTTTTTTTTTTTCTGCCTGAGCCTGGAATCTGATATACAGGTGGATCCTAATTATTGTCTGGGGAGATGATGTCATGGCTGGGAAAAGGACCAGAAAGCTGGATCAGGGAAGAGAGTAGCTCCCTAATATGGGAAAGGGGTATAAAAATTACTGTAAGCCCCATTGATTTGATGTGACCTAGGGCCCATAATTAGCTTAGGAGCCTGTGTGACCTCTGCATCCCTGTGGATGTGAGCTCACATTCTGTGGTCATGAGTAGGAACATTACAAGCTGCCCCAGTATCGACCCATCTTCCTCAGGTGGAGCATAGAGTATGTTGTCCATCCTCCCTTCGGAGGATGGAACATTTTCTACCATTGTTGATCCAGAACAAATACAGTGTTTTTAAAAAAAGAATTTATGGGGGCTGGGCAGTAGCACAGCAGGTTAAGCACCTATGGTGCAAAGCACAAGGATTGGCATAAGGATCCCGGTTCAAGCCCCAGCTCCCCACTTGCAAAGGGGTCACTTCACTAGTGTTGAAGCAGGTCTGCAGGTGTCTTTCTCTCCCCCTCTCTGTCTTCCCCTCCTCTCTCCATTTCTCTGTCCTATCCAACAATGACAGCAACAACAATAAAAACAACAACGATAAACAAGGGCAACAAAAGGGAAAAAATAGCCTCCAGGAGCAGTGGATTCATAGTGCAGGCACTAAGCCCCAGCAATAACCCTAGAAGCAATATATATATATTCATTAGAAAGATAGATAGGAAGAGAGAAAGAACCAGATGTCACATGTGCTGCCAGGGATTGAACTCGGGACCTCATGGTTGAGAATCCAGTTCTTTATCCACTGTACCACATCCTGGACCACTAATTTTTTTAAACTCATTGATATTTGTCTAATGAGAGAGAAAGAAAGGAAGGAAATGGAGAGAGAGAGAGAGAGAGAGAGAGAGAGAGAGAGAGAGGCCACCAGCTTTTTTTAAAGCTATATTATGTTTTATTTATTTTTGGTGAAACGAACCTTGTGCATATGCAAGTGCTATGGCCTCCTTTTTGTTTTCATTCAGATAAAGATATAGAGAGAAGGGGACCGGGTGGTGGTGTACCTGGTTAAGCACACATATTACAGTGTGCAAAGACCTGGGTTTAAGCCGCAGCCCCCACCTGCAGGGAAAAAGCTTCACAAGCGGTGAAGCAGGGCTGCAGGTGTCTCTCCCCCTCTTTCCGCCCTCTCAATTTCTGGCTGTCTCTATCCAATAAATAAATATAATTAAAAAATTAAAAATAAAAAGAAATTTAAAAGATTATTTAAAAATGATAGAGGAAAGGAGAGAAGGGGTAGATAGCATGATGGTTATGCAAAGAGACTTTCATGCCTGAGGCTCTAAAGTCTCAGGTTCAATCCCCCACACCACCATAAGCCAAAGCTGAGCAGTGCTCTGGTAAAAAGAAGAAAGAGAGAGAGAGAGAGAGAGAGAGAGACACCACAGCACTATAGCTCCCCTCTGTTGCCACCGCCCCTCTCATGTGGTGCCTGGGCTGGAACCTGGGCTGCACAGGTAACAGGGCAGGTGCGCTTCCCTCTCCCTGTGAAATCCCTTTCCAGCCTGCAAATACAAACTCTTGAAAGCCCACCATTGCCTGTGCTTGGTGAAGTGTGTTCTGTGTACTCAGGTGCTGCCTCAGAGCTCCACACAGCAAGGCAGCTTCCTTGTTCTTGGGTGGGGGGTCCCGGTGGGATCCTGGTGGGGTCCTGGCTGGGGTTTCCCTGGGGGCTGCTCCGCCAGCTCCTCTCCTGGGATCCTTTCTATTCTGTGTAGTTGGAACAAGGTGCCATCATAGAGCAGCGTGTGTAGGAGGCTTTGCCGTGTGCTTTTTTGGTTTTCTTTCATTTTAACATTTTGTTGTGGAAATTTTCCTGCAGTCCAAAAATAGGGGAAATAGAATCCTCATGGGTCTTTGTCACCAATTTCCAGCAGAGATCAGCATTCGGCATTCCCCCACTGGCTTTTATTTCTGGAGTCTAGCTTTCATTGTTGCTTTTTAATAAAAATAGTAAGCTCACTGTGGGAAATATCTAACTTGGAAAATGAGACAGGGCTGGAGGATGGCAGACCCAGTAGTATGCACTTTACCGTGTGTAAGGATCTGGGTTAGAGCCCCTGGCACCACATGGTGATGGTGGGGGTGGGGGTCACAGACAGTGGAGTGGTGCTGTGGTGTCTCTCTTTTAGTTATTTATTATTATTTTTTAATTCTGTTTTTAAATTTTTTAAAATAATTTTCCCCCTTTTGTTGCCATTGTTGTTTTATTGTTATTGTTATCGTTGTTGGATAGGACAGAGAGAAATGGAGAGAGAAGGGGAAGGCAGAGGGGGAGAGAAAGACAGACACCTGCAGACCTGCTTCACCTCTTGTGAAGTGATCCCCCTGCTGGTGGGGAGCTGGGGGCTCGAACCAGGATTCTTGTGCGGTCCGTGCACTTTCCACCATGTGCGCTTAATGCGCTGCGCCACCACCCGGCTCCTGGTGTCTCTTTCTTTCTCTTTCTGTCTCCCTCGCTCCCTCTCCATTTCCACCCACCTTCTGTCTGAAAAAAAAAAATGATGCTAGCTAGAAACCCCAGCAAAACCTTGGCGGCAAAAAAAGAAAAAAAGGGCAGGGGGTAGCTAGCATAATGGTTCTGCAAAGAGACTCTCCTGCCTGAGGCTCCAGAGTCCCAGGTTCAGTCCCCAGCACCACCATAAGCCAGAGCTGAGCAGTGCGCTGGTAAAAAAAAAAAAAAAAAAAAAAGAAAGAAAGAAAAACGAAAACAAGACAGAGGAAATGGTATTCTCAGAAAGAGCCACTAGTCTGTGAGTGTGCATTAGTGGGTTCTCTTTGAGGGTGTTATTTTTAGAGATCTAGAATTTAGATCCATGCAGCACGGATCACTATATGACTAAGCCACACACACACACACACATAAATATGCATAATTGCATGACTAGGTCTTATCTCTTTGGGGATGGTTGAAGTGCCATTGACTTTGTATTAAATATGACTGCACTGAACTAAGAAAAAGATGATGCTGTATCCTTCAGACAGAGCGGATGGACCTGGGGGTGATCATGCTTAGTGAATTAAGGACTGAATGTCAGCTGCTGGGCAGTCTTGCTTGTTTGATGCCTACAGAGACTGAAATACATGAACTTGCCAGCAGAGGAGTAGCCGCACTGTTCCCATGACCCTGTGAGAACTGAGGAAGTCATCTGGGGCTGGGGGTGGGCACACAACCTTGGCCATGGGAGTGCATGCTTTGTTTGCAAGACCCTCTGTGCATTCCCTCTGAAAGGGGCAAGATTGTGTTTGAGGTGCTGCATGGTATTGTGTTGTGTTGTGTTGTATTTATTGTATTATATTTTTTTAAGTTTTTTTTTTAATTTTTAAAATATTTTTTTTCCCTTTTGTTGCCCTTGTTGTTTTTTATTGTTGTAGTTATTATTCTTGTTGTTATTGATGTCTTTGTTGTTGGATAGGACAGAGAGAAATGGAGAAAAGAGGGGAAGACAGAGAGGGGGAGGAGGGGAGAGCAAGACCGACACCTGCAGACCTGCTTCACCATTTATGAAGCGACTCCCCTGCAGGTGGGGAGCTGGGGGGCTCGAACCGGGATCCTTAGGCCGGTCCATGCACTTTGCGCCACATGCGCTTAACCTGCTGCGCTACCGCCCTGCTCCATACATTGTATTTTTTGCAAGCAGAGTTATCTCTGGGGCTTGGTGCCTACCTGACTCCACCATACCCAGTGGCTTGCCCGTCCTTCCTTCCTTCCTTCCTTCCTTCCTTCCTTCCTTCCTTCCTCCCTCCCTCCCTCCCTTCCTCCTTTCCTCTCTTCCTTTCTTTCTTGTCTCCAGAGTTATCGCTGGGGCTCAGTGCCTGCACTATGAATCCACTGCTCCTGGAGGCTATTTTTTTCCTTTTGTTGCCCTTGTTGTTTATTTTTGTTATTGTTATTGCTGTCGTTGTTGTGGCTCGAACCGGATCCTTGCTCCGGTCCTTGAGCTTTGCACCATGTGCACTTAACCCTCTGTGCTACTGCCAGCCCCCCCAGTGACCATTACTTTTTGATAGCTTCCTCTCTGCGGTAGAGACTGGGGACTTGAACCTGGGTCCTTGTGCCAGCCAGTCCCAAGAGACATTGAGGTTTTGTTTTGGTTTTTTAATTTTTTTTATTTATTCCCTTTTGTTGCCCTTGTTGTTTTATTGTTGTAGTTATTATTGTTGCTGTTATTGATCTTGTCGTTGTTGGATAGGACAGAGAGAAATGGAGAGAGGAGGGGAAGACGGGGGGGGGGGAGAGAAAGATAGACACCTGCAGACCTGCTTCATCACCTGTCCAGCGACTCCCCTACAGGTGGGGAGCCGGGTGCTCGAACCTTGTGCTTTGTGCCACATGTGCTTAACCCGCTGCGCTACTGCCCGACTCCCACATTGTGCTTTTAAAAGCTTGTTTTGTGTGGATGTGGGCATGAGGCCCCAAGCTGATGGGCCTTTTTTGGTCCCATCTGTTTCCAGAGCAACGCAGCTGAACTTTGCTGGGCTTCTGATCTGTTTGTTTCTAGTTGGTTTTCTTTTTGGCCTGGCTCTTGGCGTTTCTCTTTTTGTCTCCATTGGCTTCCTTCAAGGCCCTCCATAACTTGCCAGCTGGGTAGGGACCTGTATTCTCAGGATCTCTGTTTAATTGAAAAGTCTCTGGAGGCTGGGTGGTACATGGTGCAAAGCACAAGGACCAGCACAAGGATCCCAGTTCAAGCCCCTGATCCCCATCTGCGGGGGGGGGGGGGTTCACTTCACAAGCGGTGAAGCAGGTCTGCAGGTGTCTATCTTTCTCTCCCCCTCTCTGTCTTCCCCTCCCCTCTTAATTTCTTTCTGTCCTATCCTACAACAACAACAATGGAAAAAAAGATAGTCTCGGGAGTCGGGCAGTGTAGCCCAGTGGGTTTAGCGCAATGGGGTAAGCTCAGGTGGAGCAAAGCGCAAGGACCGGCTTAAGAATCCCGGTTCAAGCCCCTGGCTCACCACCTGCAGGAGAGTCGCTTCACAAGAGGTGAAACGCAGGTCTATAGGTGTCTATCTTTCTCTCCCCATCTTTGTCTTCCCTTCCTCTCTCCATTTCTCTGTCCTATCCAACAATGACAACATCAATAACAACAATAATAACTATAACAATAAAAAAAAGGCAACACAAGGGAATAAATAAATATTTAAAAGAAGAAGAAGAAAAAAGATGGTCTCCAAGAGCAGTGGTTCATAGTGCAGGCACTAAACCCCGGCAATAATCCTGGAGGCAAAAACAAAAACAAACAAAACACCTCATTAGCAACTTTCCAGCCAGAGTATCTGGAAGGATCAGAATTCAGTGGGTAGAGAGCATGCCCTGCCGGCTGTGAAGCCCTGGGTTCAAGCCCCAGCACCACTTGAGCACCTTGGGTGGCACCAAGGGAGTTCCATAGATGGTGAGGTGGCCTCCCTTCTTATCTCCTCTCTCTCTTCCTCTCCCTTTCCTCCCTGCCCCCTGTCTTCCCCTCCTCTCTCAGTTTCTCTCTGTCTTATCCTTTCTTTCCTGTTCCTCTCTCTCTTTCTCCATCTCTCTCTCTCTCTTTCTCTCTCTCTCTCTCTCTTTCTCCATCTCTCTCTCAAATAAAATGTGAAGAATCAGTCCAGGGAGGATTCTCATCAGTGGTATCACATATGCACTAGACCCTGAGTTCATTCCCAGGGCCAAACAACAACAACAATGTGAGCACAAAATATATGCAGGGGCCAATGAAATTGTTCATTTGGATAGCGAGCTGCTTTGCTGTGTACAAGACTCAGGTTCAAGCCTGGGCCCCACCACTTTGAAGGAAGCTTCAGTGTTGGGTCTCTTTCATTCTCTGCCTCTTTATCTCTAGCTAAAAAAACCATAGACACATACACACACAACACTTTTTTTCCATAACTGTATTTCTTTACAGACTACAAAGCCATTGGCAAGATAGGAGAGGGAACATTCTCTGAAGTTCTGAAGGTGCAGAGCCTGCGAGATGGGAACTCCTATGCTTGTAAACAGATGAAGCAGCACTTCGAAAGGTAGGCAGGCGGGCAGCTCAGCCCAGGCACTGGCACAGTGAGGGCAGTTGCCACGTGGAGGCTTCTCCTCACTCAGGAACATGTAAAATGTGGCCACAGTTCTTTGCAAAGTGAGGACTGTGGGCTTTCTCTCTCCCTCTCTGTCTCCCCCTTCTCTCTCATGGAAAAAATGCCTGCCATGTGATCCGGGAATTTGGCGCAGTGGATAAAGCATAGGACTCTCGTGGTCCGGGAGGTGGTACAGTGAACAAAGCATCGGACTCTCAAGCATGAGTTCCACAGTTCAATCCCCGGCAGCACATGTACCAGAGTGATGTCTGGTTCTTTCTCTCTCCTCCTATCTTTCTCATAAATAAATAAATAAATAAATAAATAAATAAATAAATACTTTAAAAAAAAGCATAGAACTCTCAAGCATGAGGTCCTGAGTTCAATCCCCGGCAGCACAGGTACCAGAGTGATGTCTGGCCCTTTCTCTCTCCTCCTATGTTTCTCATTAATAAATAAATAAAATCAAAAGGACAGGAGATAGCATAGTGGTTATGTAAACACACTCTCATGCCTGAGGCTCCCAGGTCCCAGGTTCAGTCCCCCCATACAGCCATAAACTAGAGCTGAGCAGTGCACTGGTAAAAAAAGAGAGAGAGAGAGAGAGAGAGAGGGAGGGAGAGACAAAAATAACAAGTATTTAGACAGACGTCTGCAGCTGTAGCTCCTTCTAGTGTCAAAAGCAATGTTCTTGTCTCTGACTTATAGGAATGACTCCAGGGTTTCTTCAAGAAAGACAACTGTTTTTTGGAGTCATCTCTAGGAATGAGATTGCTACTGTTTGCAGGGTGTTCCACTGCTGTTACTTGATCAATGAGTTCGTAGTCCGGGCCGGGCTCCGAGCACCAGCGATAACCCTAGAGGCCATATATATATATGACGTCCTTAATAATTAATCTTTTATTTTTTTCCAGATCACTACTCAGCTCTGTCTGGTGGTTATAGGGGGATGAACCTGGGGCTTTGGAGCCTCAGGCACAAAAAAGCCTTTTTGAAAAACCATTATCCTACCCCCCCACCCAATTAATAGATATATTTAAGTTATTTCTTTTTTTAATATTTATTTTATTGATTTATTCCCTTTTGTTGCCCTTGTTGTTTTATTGTTGTAGTTATTATTGTTGTTGTCGTTGTTGGATAGGACAGAGAGAACTGGAGAGAGGAGGGGAAGACAGAGAGGAGGAGAGAAAGACAGACACCTGCAGACCTGCTTCACCGCTTGTGAAGCGACTCCCCTGCAGGTGGGGAGCCGGGGTTCGAACCGGGATCCTTGTGCTTTGCGCCACCTGCGCTTAACCCGCTGCGCTACAGCCCGACTCCCTATTTAAATTATTTCTGTCTTGTCACTCCAAGCTTGGTCTGGGCTGGCAAGTTCTCCGAACCTGGTTCTAAGGGACGGTGACCAGATAGTGTATAAAGAAAGAGTTGTGGGAGCAGGCGGTGGTGCCCCCGGTTGAGTGCTCACATTACAGTGCACAAGGACCCAGGTTCAAGCTCAGGGGGGAAGCTTCACAAGTGGTGAAGCAGGGCTGCAGGTGTCTGTCTCTTTCCCTCTCTAACTCCCCCTCCTCTCTCAATTTATCTCTATCCAATATTAAATAATAAATAGTAAAGACAAATACTAGAAAAAAGAAAGAAAAAAAAAAAGAGAAAGGGTCATGGCCAAAAAGGTTGGGGGTGTTGGGTTAAGTTAAAGCAGATGCCTTTATTTTGTAGGGTTTTGGAGAGTTCACACACTCTCCAGAATGGGCCGGCCTGGGCCTCCCCCGAGCTTTCTGAGCAGGACGTCCCCTCACACGCATTCTCTGGAGGAATCATATTCTTTGGGGCGTGGTCCATTCTGAGGCATTTGGGGGAGCCCTGGGCTGTGCACAGGCGGAGTGGCGGGTGTCAGAGGGATGGTATGGCAGCCTTGTCCCCGTGCCATGCAGCCGGCCACCTGTGGGCCTCTTGAAGGGCTGTGTCTGGGGATGGAGCTGCTCTTAGATCCAGCTGGGCCTGCCTTGCCCTGCCCTCCCACCACCCCTGCATCCACTCCCCTCACTCGTCCTCTCTCTGCCACTAACTAAAGAAAGGTCCCAGGAGCCGAGGCCCAGGGAGCCTGACTCCTTCCCCTCCTGCAGTGTGAGTTGCTGTATAGTTCTGAAGTTCATCCTTCAAAGGAAATAGGGGGTTGTAAGGAAATTGAAAATGAAAAAGTCTCAACTTTTCAGTCAGAAATCTTTCTTGCCCAGTTGTTCGGGATGTTTTTACATATCTGCGGGCTAGTGTGAGAGGGACTCAAAATACTCAGCCACACTGACTCCAGGTAATAGTCACGTGATTCCCACTGTTTGAACCACCTGACACAGTGCTGAGCTTCCCATTACATGTTACATCTGGGCTGTGGGAAGGAAGGGTTTATTCACGTGTGCTCCTTTTAGCGTCTCAGATAGAGGTCTCTGTGGATCAAGTCAAAAGACCGTGTGAACCTATGGGCGGTCTGGTGTCTCTCTTGGGGTCTGGAAGTAATGACAGCCAACCTCAGGCCACTCGGCCCATGATGCTGGGATGGGTGTGGATTTGGAAAGGACACAGCGTCCAGGTGTCCTGTGCGAGGCTCACCTGACGGCAGGTGGATGGCACTGAAGGCTGTTGAAAGCTGGGTCTGCTGCACCACTCTGAACTGCTTCTTTCGGGTGGTGTCTGTGGCCATTACTCCACTCGCCCCCCCCCCCCGAGACTTCTGTCCTATCTAATAAAAAGGAAAAAAGAGTGGTCTGGGAGGTGGCTTAGTGGATAAGGCACTGGACTCCCAAGCGTGAGGTCTTAAGTTCGATTCCCAGCAGCATGTGTACCAGAGTAATGTCTGGTCCTTTCTAGGGAGTTGGGCGGTAGCACAGCAGGTTAAGCGCAAGTGACACAAAGCGCAAGGACCAGCACAAGGATCCTGGTTCGAGCCCCCGGCTCCCCACCTGCAGGGGAGTCCCTTCACAGGCGGTGAAGCAGGTCTGCAGGTGTCTGTCTTTCTCTCCCCCTCTCTGTCTTCCCCTCCTCTCTCCATTTCTCTCTGTCCTATCAACAACAACGACATCAGTAAAACAACAACAATAATGACTACAAGAATAAAAACAAGGGCAACAAAAAGGGAATAAATAAATATTTAGAAAGAAAGAAAGAAAGAAAGAAAGAAAGAAAGAAAGAAAGAAAGAGAGGGACACCTGGAACAATGGAGTACCAACCCTGATTGGAAAAAAAAAGACACCAGCAAGGTCTTCTCACAGGACCTTAGATAGAGAACTATTTGACTTATGTCTGAAGCTCCCAGAACCTTGGTTTCTGTGAATTCATTTAGAAACAGAGTAAGCCTACCTTCTAGGGAAAGATAGACATAGGCTGGGGGATGGATCAACCAGCCATCATGCACATCCAGCAGAGAAGCAATTAAACAAGCCAAAACTCCTTTTTTTCTGCACCCCTAAAAGAATTTTTGTCTGCACTCCCAGAGGGGGAAATGTTAGGGAAAGATGACCAGAGGGATTTGAACCCCACTTCCACTGGGACCTGGAACTTTTGGGACCTTTGCACCATCACTTCTAGGGAAGGGATTCTGGAGAACACTTGAGGAAGTCAGAGGCTGTTTCTATCTTTATTATAAGATTACCTTATAATCTTTAAATCACTAATAAAAAAATAAAAGCAAAGGGAACAGGGTGGGCCTAACCTCAGCAGCCCGCAGGAGAAATAAGCCTGGGAGACTTGCAAGTTTCCCAGTTAAGGTTGTGTCATGACTCGTGAAGTAATGATCCTCCCTGTTAAGCTGACCTGCGTTACAAACTAGTTATTTATTTTTACCTACACAATAGTATTGAGCAAGTGAACAATCTCCGGGAGATACAAGCTCTGAGGCGCCTGAATCCACACCCAAACATTCTTACGTTGCATGAAGTGGTCTTGTAAGTATATATTTGGGGCTTTTTAAATTGATGTTAATGTGATGACAATGACTAGATTGCTTTTAAGGAAGAAGGGTGTGGGAGACCATCTCAGAGGGCTGCCTTTTTCATTGTCTCTGAAGTCACCCACTGGCCTGCACCGGTCCCCATGCAGACCTGCCTCATTCAGGCCAAGGCACACTCCCCCCAGGCGGACCCTCCCCGGAGCCCAGCTGGACTGCGGCTAGAGCCGGTTCCGCACCTGAGGTCAGCAGTGTGCTCTGGTCTTGCTGGGCAACTGCTCTGCTCCCGCCCCCAGTGAGTGCTGTGACTGGTGCTCCAGGAGACCAAGCACAGTTGTCCCAGGCCCACGAGAGCCCCCACACTGGGCATAGCACCTGTCCAGGGGCGGCACCGACCTCCATCGGAGCCCCCTGGGCAGACCCGGGCTGGAGAAGCAGACGGCCAGGCTGCGGCCCCTCCTCAGTGTGGCCAATCTGTGTGTCGTCCTCTCCTCCCTCCCTGCCCCGCACAGGTTTTGGGGTGCCCTCACTTATCCTGATCACACAGAGGTCATTTAGTAAATGGTAAGGGGGTGTTAGCCACCAAACCCACATTCCATTCTTTTTTTTAAGAATTAAAAAAATTATTTATTTATTGAATAGAGACAGTCAGAAATTGAGAGGGAAGGGAGGGATAGAGAGGATGAGAGACAGAGAGACACCTGCAGCACCGCTTTACCACTCCTGAAGCCTTCCCCCTGCAGGTGGGGGCCGGGGGCTCAAACCTGGGTCTTTGTGCAATGCGCCATGTGCGCTCAACCAGGTGCGCCACCCCCCCCCACATTCCATTCTTTTCCCTTTGTGTGCTTGAGCCAACACCCCAGTCTCATTTCTGCTGACAGTTAATTTGATATTTCCAGGACATTTATTTAAAAGAAGCATGACGGGTTAGAATTTCTGCTTAAAAGTGGGTCTTACCATTATTTTACGTATATTTCACCTGAAACATTGATTTGAACCCCAAACTTGTACTCTTTCATTCCTTATATTTGGCCTTTGTCCTGAGTCTGCTTTATGTTAACCAATGAACTTACATATCTGACTATGCTTTCTTAACAAAGACAAGAAAAAATAAAAACATTTACAAACCTGCTTTCTTCTTCAGTGACAGAAAATCTGGTTCTCTTGCACTAATATGTGAACTTATGGACATGAATATTTATGAGCTAATCCGAGGTACGTAGACTTCTTTGCAAGCTAATCGAAGACCTGCTTCTAGAGGCTTCTGCGGGTTCGCTCCGCTTGGCTTTAGCGCTCAGAACCTCTGGTCCCTGCGTGTGAGTCCCCTGTCATGCAGGGCAGCAGACTGCTTTGCCCTGGAGGCCTTTTGCTGGCAATGCCCTCTCTCTGAGGCGGGTGAGGGTGGGCGGTCACTGCCTGCAGGGGCTCTGTCCCACGCGGGGTCTCCGTTAAGGCTCGGCAGGCGCTCCTCTGTGTCTCAGAACAGGAACGGCGGGGTGGGGCGGGTGCTGAGAGGCACCTCCTTGTGCTCAGATCCCCCTCTGTGTTCTGGGTGCTTGCTCGAGCCCTTCTGAATCAGTCAGCTCTGTGCAGCCGGGCGTCCCGGACCCGGAGCCACCCTCTTCCCGGCTGGCTGCCAGACTTACGGAGGTCGAGGTCGCCCGAGGGACATGAGAAAGGGCTGCAGGTGGCCGGCTCACATCTAGCCATGCTCCCTGGGGTGTCAGGACTAGGGAGTGTCCCCGAGAACATGGCGTGGGGAGCGTGGGGCCTTCCAGATCACATCAAGCCTGTGGGGCTGCCCCCTCATGCCACGTGCCCGCCTGCCCGCGTGCACCCCAGAACAGCCTTTGCAGGGCATCGAGGAGGCCCAGGGGCTCCTGGGCTCAACAGTGCAGGCTTGAGGTGACGTTCTCTCTTCCTGAGATGGAGAGGACCCCTGCACCAGCACTCGTTCTGCAGAGGGAGTGGAAAGAGGCATGGTGGCAGACCAACTGCTCACAGGGGACTGCACACACTTGTGTCCTAGACGCCGGGCCCAGGGAGGCGAAGCAGAGGTTGCACGTGTGTGAAGTCCTGCCCATGTCTGGTCCCCAGCAGCCCCCAGATATGGTTAAAACTTTTGGATCCAAACCTCCTGAATCTCTTGGGAAAAATAGGATATGCCTTTTATCCTCTCTGAGAATATGTGGTATTTCCTTTTTTTTTCTTTATTATTATCTTTATTTGTTGGATAGAGACAGCCAGAAGTCAAGCGGGTGATAGAGAGGGAGAGAGACAGAGAGACGCCTGCAGCCCTGCTTCACCACTCGCAAAGCTTTGCCCCTGCAGGTGGGGACCAGGGGCTTGACCCAGGTCCTTGCACATTGTAATACGTGCACTCAACCAGGTGCGCCACCACCCGGCACCTATGTGGTATTTCTTGTGTCGTCTTCCGTGTATATTTAATTCATAGGTGAGCCCCTCACTTGGGTCTCGGTCTAATCTTGCTTTACATATAATTCTTCCCCTTCTCTCTCTCTCTCTTACCTCCAGGGTTATTGCTGGAGCTCAGTGCCTGCACTATGAATCCACTGCTCCTGGAGGCTATTTTTTTTTGTTGTTGCCCTTGTTGTTTTATCATTGTTGTTATTATTGCTGTTGTTGTTGGATAGGACAGAGAGAAATGGAGTGAGGAGGGGAAGACAGAGAGGGAGAGAGAAAGACAGACACCTGCAGACCAGCTTCACTGCCTGTGAAGTGACCCCCCTGCAGGTGGGGAGTGGGGGGTTCCAACCAGGGTCCTTCAGCCAGTCCTTGCGCTTTGCACCACATGCGCTTAACTTGTTGTGCTACTGGCCAGCCCCAGTTTTAAATATAATTTAAAAAATTTTTATTTTGAAAAAATTTTTATTTATTTTCCCTTTTGTTGTCCTTGTTTTTTATTGTTGTTGTCGTTGTTGGATAGGACAGAGAGAAATAGAGAGAGGAGGGGAAGACAGAGACGGGGAGAGAAAGACAGACACCTGCAGACCTGCTTCACCGCCTGTGAAGCGACTCCCCTACAGGTGGGGAGCCGGGGGCTCGAACCGGGATCCTTAGACTGGTCCTTGTGCTTTGCGCCACGGGCGCTTAACCCGCTGCGCTACCGCCTAAAACTCCCCTTAAATATACTAACAAGCTTAGTTATCTGATTTATTGGCTTAAGATCTATCAGAAATGGAGCTGGTTAGAGGGAGAACATAGCTCCCCTCGCCATGTCTGAGAGCCTGGGTTCAAGCCCCACACGGCGTGGGGCGGGTTGGGGTGGGCTCTGGTGCCACACTGTCTGTCTTCTTTCATTTACTGAAATTTTTAAGATCAGTGAAAATCGTGCCTGTGGGGGCACTACCCCTGGCGCTACCTAGAGCCCTCATGGGTCCAGTTTCTTTCTTTATTCTTGAGCAGGAGTGGGAGAAGGGAGAGGGAGAGGCAGGGAGATCTCTGCATCCCTCCATCACCCATGGTACTAACTTGACTGTCCACTGTGCTCCTGGCTGTCCTAGATTGTGCTCTCAGCCCTAGTCCCAGAGCCCCAGGAGAAAACAACACTATTCCTGGGCAGAGATAGATAGCATAATGGTTATGCAAAGAGACTCTCATGCCTGAGCCTCCAAAGTCCCAGGTTCAATTCCAAGCACAACCATAAGCCAGAAATGAGCAGTGCTCTGGTAAAAAGCAAACAACAAAACTCTTTCTGACGATTGTCCAGACTTGTCGGTGACGAGGCGGGTGTGGAGAGTGGGTCTGTCGCTCAAGCTTTTGCACCTGCTCTAGGCACCCGCTGCTCCTTGGGTCTCCAGAGCACTGGGGGCACTGCCAGGGGGCCTTGCAGAGGACGCCCAGAGTCAAGTAAGCAGAAAGCAGCGTTTATTTCATGCTGGTAGGCTCAGCGGACTCAGGCCCCAAAATGAGCCCAGGACAAACAAAGGTTATTGCTGTTAACATGTTTTTCAACTAGCTGGCAACAACAAATTTAAAAGAATAGTAACACTTATAAAGGTCTTTATATATATCAAGAGGATTCATTTTGAGCAAGGTCTGATAACGGACTCCTTAGCAGGTGTGATGGGCTCTTTGGAGGCCAGCCAAGGTTTTCTGTGGGGGGCAGCATGTCTGTGTGGGGGAGACTGCTGCCAATTGCATTTCCTTCTCTTAACTAAGAAGACAACCCTAGCTTAGTGATAAGCCACCCTGCTGCTCTGCGGCACTGTCAGCCCAGCACTGGGCACATGTCTTAGGGAGGGCTGGGCCCTCCGCCAGCAGGTCTGGAGAGGCTAGGGCTCTGCTAGCCTGGCAAGGGTGAGCCCATGGGAGGGAAGACAGAGAGCTCGCTTTCTTTCCACTTTTGCTTAATATTTACTTATTTCATGGATAAAGACAGAGAAATCAGGAAGGAAGAAGAGGAAAGAGAGATAGAGAGCTTGAGAGGGAGAGGGAGAGGGAGAGAGAGCACAAGAGAGAGCCACCCACAACCTAGCTTCACCACTTCCTCCAGGCAGGGACCTTTCTGCTTTATGGAGCCGGTAATTGGGGCTGTTCACAGCTAAGGAGAGCGGTACTGTAAGTGCTGTGAAGCGGTAATAAATGCAAGAATGAAAAGATTGGGGAGAGCTCGTGCCCTTAGACGTTTTGTGACGTAGATTGCTTTGTAAACTGGAGTCTTGGTTGGCTCTGTGAGGACCACAGCTGTCAAGTGGGGCCTCTGCTCCCGGGAGGGGGGTGTCTGACTGCTCAGGTCAGAGCGGCTGTTCTTTATATCAGGTGCAGTAGGACGGGGCACTCCCTGGAGCAAGGGTAGCCACTGTGCTCACAAGGACCACAGGAACGGAGGGAACAGGGTGGGGGAGCCAGCGCCAACACGTGGCAGCCTCCTGGGTCAGAAAAGGTCAATGCCATTGTCAGCCTCTCTCCATTAAAAGCGTGCTGGGGAGCCGGGCGGTGGCGCAGTGGGTTAAGCACAGGTAGCACAAAGCGCAAAGACCGGCATAAGGGTCCCGGTTCGAGCCCCCGGCTCCCCACCTGCAGGGGAGTCGCTTCACAGGCGGTGAAGCAGGTCTGCAGGTGTCTGTCTTTCTCTCCCCCTCTCTGTCTTCCCCTCCTCTCTCCATTTCTCTCTGTCCTACCCAACAACAACAACAACAGCAATAACAACAACGACGATAAACTACAAGGGCAACAAAAGGAGGGGGAAGTTACATAATAAATAAAAAAATTTTAAAAATCAAGCATGCTGGGTTGGGGGGATTGAGGGGGGCGCTGTGGGCTGGCTCCTTTGCTTAGTGATTCGTTGCCATTTTTCTGTTTGCAGCCAGGCCTTCTCTGGAGCTTTGTTCATGCAAGTTCCCACCAGTCCTGGCAGAGGCCTCTCTTTTCCCCGAAAGAGGGCGAGATAGGGAGAGGGAGACAGAGAGACGAGAGGCCCCTCAACACTGCTCCCCCACTCACGAAGCTTCCTCCTTTGTGGTGCCCTCATACTGGTGGTTGCATACCGTCAGGTGTGCGCTGGGTCGAGGGAACCAGCTCCCTAGACTGGACGACCTGGACTGGAAGCCTGGGAGAGCTCTGGACTTGCTCGAGCCCTGCAGCTGGGTGGCATGGGTCCCTGGAGGCCTGGCCTGAGCTGGCCTCAGGTTCCTGAGCTCCAGTGGCCCCTCAGATGGTTAACAGTCACGCAGAGCCACGTGGACGGCTCACTGACCTCGTCAGGATGCAGAGCTGACGTGGTGGAGTTCCCTCCATGTCCCTGAACCCACTGCAGACTGTCCTTCACTGAGAAAGTTATGTCCTCACCCACCATTACATTGGCCTTTCATTTCAAAAGAGGGGGTGTGGTGACCATGTCGACTCCCCTGGCCCGGCCAGGGAGAAGATACCCGCTGTCGGAGCAGAGGGTCATGCACTACATGTACCAGCTGTGTAAATCGCTCGACCACATGCACAGGTGCGAGGGCCTCAGCCTCCAGGGCGCGGTGGGGGCCAGGGCCGGACTGAGCGCACGAGGGTGAGTGACCCTGTCTTCCCTTTGTGCAGAAATGGGATCTTCCACCGAGATGTGAAACCAGAAAATATATTGATAAAGGTAAGAACTTTCAGCTAACGATGGTGTCAAGGTAACGAGAAGCTGTAAAAATGTCTCAGGGCCTGAGAGAGAGCTCACCAGGTAGGGTACTTGCCTGGCCGTGCAGGGGACCTGGGTTCATTCAGTCCCTGTCATTTCGTGGGACCACCACAGAGCCAAGGCGGAGTTGCGAGGCTGTGGTGTCACTTTATCTGAGGGTGGAAACCAGGCAGAGGCTGCCCTTGGAGCCAGGGAGTTGCACAGGCTTGTGGCCCTGACTCTACACAATAAATGATTGTGGATGAGAAGCTTTTGCTGGATAGACTTCAATCCCATGTTGGTCAGCAGTCATTGTAGGGTTGGAAAACATGGTTTATCTGATAAATGCTATCAACACAACTGCACATCCAGGGAAAATTATCTGAGGCACCTTCATACTGTACACAGCAATGAACTCTGTTCCAACCACTGGCAGTGGGGTAGGGCAGGGCTTAGGCCCCCACTACTGGCACGACGTGTGTGGAGTTTAGGTACCATCGCAGTCAAATGAACAAACCCACCCCCAAGAGTTCCCTCTCCCCCACCCTGTGCCCCCAGACAGACTCATCTGCTGCCCTCACCGTCTATTTACATTTTCCAGAATATCCGGCAAACCAAATTCTGTAGTTAAAGAGAGCTTTTTTTTTTTTTTCTCGTTTTGGCTTTCTCTCAGCATCGTTTTGGCCTTTGTAAGCTCTGTTCCTGGTGAATTTTGACCATGACTCTTGGATGTTCGGTTCTGACTTCACCACTCTTTCTCTTTCATTTCCGTTTGAGGAGTTTCTACTGGTATGTCTTCATGTTCCCCGAGTCCTTCCTTGACTCTGGAGCCTGGCAGATCACGTTATTTTTGTTACAGTGGGTTCTGAGTCCCTTCCTCCCTCCCTTCCTTCCTTCCTTCCTTCCTTCCTTCCTTCCTTCCTTCCTTCCTTCCTCCTCCAGGGTTATCCCTGAGGCTCAGTGCCCGCACTATGAATCCATTGCTCCTAGAGGCCATCTTTTTGTTTCCATTGTTGTTGTTGGATAGGACAGAGAGAGATTGAGAGAGGAGGGAAGACAGAGGGAGAGAGAATGACAGACACCAGCAGACCTGCTTCACCACTTATAAAGCGACCCCTCTGCAGCTGGGAAACCGGGGGCTCAAACCAGGGTCCTTGTGCCGATCCTTGTGCTTCGCACCATGTGCACTTAACCCAGGGTGCTACTGCCAGGCCCCCCGGGTTTTTCATGTTTTTCATTTTTACTTTTGGTGGCTCCAAGGAATGAACTCAAAGCCCCCCACGTTTGCTGCAAGCAGAGCACCTCTTGGACCCAAGAGGAGGAGAGATACCACAGCTCTGCTCCACCATTCCTGGAGCCCCTCAAGTGCCGCTCACGGTGTTCACATGTAGTGCTGGGCTCGAACCCAGAGCTTCACACCATGAGATGTGAGCTCCTGCCTGCTGTGATAGTCTGGAGGTCTGAAGTGTGTGCCTTGTCCCTATCTGTCCTGTTATTCTCCTGCCTTTTGCTGCCATGATGCGTGTTTCATGAGTGAGCGCGGGCGCTCGGCTATGGCGGGGACCGGCCAGGGGCTCACACTCGACTTTACCCTTCAGAACCCAGAGTCACTACATGTGTTCAGAAACACCCATCTGAAGCGCGCTTCTGGGCTGTGGAGCCTGAGGCCTTCTCACAAGTCTCTGGAGTGGCGTCTGATGCCGCACTGCTTGAGATGTTCCATCTCTCTGTGTCCTCCCCCCGCCCCCCGCAGCAGGACGTCCTGAAATTGGGGGACTTTGGGTCCTGCCGGAGTGTGTACTCCAAGCAGCCATACACAGAGTACATCTCCACGCGCTGGTATCGGGCCCCCGAGTGCCTCCTCACCGACGGCTTCTACAGCTACAAGATGGACCTGTGGAGCGCTGGCTGCGTCTTCTACGAGATCACCAGGTGGGCCGCGCCCTTGAGTCACTGTGGAAGGGCCACAGAACACTGGCCTGGAGTCACCGCACCACGCAGCCTCCTGCGGCCCCACTACCGAGCACCCAGCTGCCCTGCTTCCCTGTGTGAGGAACGTGCTGTCTGGAGCAGAGGCCTGTCTTGCCACTTTTTTGAAAATATTTCAAAAAACTTTATTAGATAGAGACAGGGAGAAACCAAGAGGGAAGGGGGAGATAGAGGATGAGAGAGAAAGAGAGAGACCTGCAGCACTGTTTCATCTTTTGCAAAGCTTTCCCCCTGCAGGCGGGGACTGGGAGCTTGAACCCTGGTCATTATGTTCAACCAGGTGTACCACTTCCCGGCCCCTGTCTTGCCAATGTTGTACTCTGCCCTGAGACCTGTAATGGGAAGTGTGTTTATTTCCAGTGACCTGGAATCTTTGATCCCCAGTCTTAAATCTATAAAACTGAGAGAGTCAAAGTTTCCCAGAGGGCCAGAGGGCCAGAGAGCTGACCAGGCAGGGCACCTCCCTGGCCGTGGCCGTGCCTGCTGCCTGGTTCAAGGCCCCACACCATAATGGAGTGACTTGGGACCCCAGAAAGCTCGATGCTTTCTGTCTCTCTAGCTGAATGGGGAAACAAACAAACAAACAAACAAACAAAAGACCAGTACAGTAAAACTGTGCACACTTACAAGGCTGGGACTTCAGGAGCCAAAGAAGCCCCTTGAGAGTGATTTGTTGTCAAACCCTGCCCTGGCCTGGCCAGCATTTTTGTCAACAAAGCTCACTTGAGTGGTTAGTGGGTGTCACCTGTCACCAGAACGTGGCTCCCTCTTGACTCTGAGAAAGACATCTCCTGTTGTTAAAACAGAATGAGGAAGAGCCAGACCGGCCTGCGAGGAGGTTCAGTAGTAAACTTTGAATCCATAGGCATGAGGTCCTGAGTTCGCTCCCCAGCACTGCACAGGCCAGAGCACTACTCTGCCTGTCTCCCTTGTTTATCTGTTTCTATCTCAGGGAATAAATCAATCTAAAAACAAACAAACAAAAAAATGTTCTGGGAGGTGGCGCATTGGGCTCTCAAGGTCCCGAGTTCAGTCCCTGGCAGCACATGTGCCAGAGTGATGTCTGGTTCTTTCTCTCCCTCCTCCTATCTTTCTCATGAATAAATAAACATTAAAAAAAAAAAGAGAGAGAGGCAGGCAGACTCAGGCCAGAGGGGGTGTGTCGTGAGGACCGCCATGTGGCTACAGATTGCTTCCAGAAGCTTCTGCCAGTGATGGTGGCCTGCAGAGGGCCGTGGCTCAGTCCTCATTGCAGCCCCCTTGTCGCCCCCCAGTCTGCAGCCCCTCTTCCCTGGAGCCAACGAGCTGGACCAGATCTCCAAGATCCATGACGTCATCGGCACACCCGCTGAGAAGACCCTCACCAAGTTCAAGCAGTGAGTGCGCGGGGTGGCCCTCTCTGCCACCAAGCCACCTGCCCAGCTAGCCGCAAGTCTAAGGGGGCAGGGAGTGGGGCTCTCTCCAGTCCCGCAGGAGAATCCAGGTCATGCCCCAGCATTTGGAGACGGATGGCCGTGAGCACCCAGCACCCCAGCCACAGGGCCGGCAGAATGAGGAGTGTTCAGGGAGCGTTTGGATTCTGGGTCAGAGGTGGGGCCGAGGAGCCGGGGTCTCCTGGGGGAACTTAGGCTGAGGGGGTCCCACAGCTCCCAGACACTGGGGCTGAGGGCGAGGAGATAGCCACTCATTTGGAGTCTATTTTTCAAACCTTCGCTCCACTCTTCTTAGGCAGGACTGTGATATCAGTCTGTCTTTCTTTTTTGTTTGTTTGTTTATTACCAGAACACTGCTCAGCTCTGGCTTATGGCGCTGCGGGGGACTGAAGCTGGGACCCTGGAGCCTCAGGCATGAGAGCCTGTTTGCATAACCATTATGCTGTCTGCCCTCCGCCAATATTAGTCATTTTGAGAACACACTGTTTTCTTCTTGACACTTGAACATAATCTGGTTTCAGTCCTGCACACACCCAGCCCCTCCCCCACCCCTAGTTCAAAAGCAGCTTCCTTCTCAGAGCGGTTTTAGGTTCACAGCAGAACGTGCGTGCAGGCATTCTCCAGCCCTGGGGTCCCAGCCCCGCAATCGCCCCGAGGCCACAGCCCCTGCCCCCAGAGTCTCGAGGGCCCGCGGGCGCCTCAACCGTGGCGTGATCGTCTACTGTCATTGGGCTTTCAATGCAGGTCGAGAGCTATGAGTTTTGATTTTCCTTTTAAAAAGGGATCGGGGATTCCTCTCCTGACAGCCAGTCTGTCCCCGCAATGTCTCTCCCTCCTGCACGCCATGGTGGCTTATGACCCCGACGAGAGAATCTCGGCCCACCAGGCGCTGCAGCACCCCTCCTTCCAAGAGCAGAGGTAGGCAGCCTGGGGGAGCTGGGGGAGCGTGCCCCGAACCCATGGCCGAGGGGATGCCGTCTGTGGGCCCACACTCACTGTGACCCGAGCACCCTTTCCCAGAGGGGGTGCTGGTGGGGTGGGGGCTCTGTGGCTGCTCAGACTGGGAGGCACAGTGGACTCAGCCCAGTGAGCCCATGAGGCAGCTGGTATCTCATCTGACCCCAAGTCTCCAGCTGCTGGGCACAAATCTGTGGCCACAGACACCCTCAGGGCATAGAACCCCCAGCCAGCTGGTAGACGACACGGCTGTTCCTGGCGGTGGGTGAGGAGGCGTGTGAAGACAGACAAGACTCCTTGCCCCTCATCCTCAGCGGGCCGCACCCCTCCCCACCCCCAGGGCAGCAGAGAGGCAGGCTCTGGCCAACCACAGAAGAGCTTGCTTCTCCGAGTGCCCCGTGGGCCCAGACCTCAGCACTGACTGGCAGACGGCCAGGGAGAGCCGGAAGCAGGTACCAGGGGCAGCTGGGCCATGGGTAGGCCAGGCCAGACACGCAGAGGAGGCAGCGTGGGCCTCCCCGAGGGCCCCTCCTCATGTCCTGGGTTGGCTCCCCAAAGGTCCCACTCCCCTTTCCTCTTGGTCCCAGTTGCCAGGTCCCGGCAGGGGCCCTTCTGAGTCTGCACCGCCTTGGTGCCAGGAGCCAGGCCGCGCCCCAGAACCCTTGGCCTGCCCACCCCAGGTCCCTCTGCATGCCCAGACATTCTCCTCTCCCTCTCAGCGGCCCGGGACCCCACGTACCCTCTCTCCACACACCCCTGCGTGACCCTCCTGCGGCTGTGTCCCCGCAGTGTGTGGGCGCCACCAGCACAGTGTGAGCAGGGCTGCAGCCCATGACCTCTGTCACCCCCAGCACCCCAGACTGCGGGCAGAGGAGGAGCGCGCCCGCCGGCCAGGCCCGGCCTTCGTGGTGGAGCTGCCCAAGCTGAAGCTGGCGGGCGTCGCTAAGCTGCCGTCCTTCTCCAGCCCCACGCTGCAGCCCGTGTTTGTCCCTGGCAAGGTGGCCGTGCTGCGGCGGCCCTTCAAGTGTGTGGGCGCAGGCCAGAAGGTAAGCCCCCCTCCCCCCCGCTCATCTGGGAGTGCTGCCTTGGCCTCCATGGCCTGTGCTGAGCGACTGTCCTTGTCTTTGACAGACGGACACGCAGAAAGACTTGAAGCCGGACCTGAAGCAGTGCCGCCTGCCCACCATAGAGAGGAAGGGCGGGGGCCCCTGAGCACCACGGCACCACTGCCAACTCCTAGGGAAGCCGCGCTTCCGACACCCCCCCTGGGCCGGCCCCGGAGGGTCCCCTTGAGCAGCCAGCCATGTGGCCTGACCCCCAGCTCAGGTCCCTATGTCCCAGAGCAGCTTCTGTCTTGTCTGTCACACGTGTCGACCTGAGTCAGAGCAGATAGGACATGTCTGCCCATGAGCTGACTATTAAAGACTATCAGGGCAAGGCCTGGCTTCATGCTTTCTGAGTCCAGCGCAGGCTCTGGCCAGCGGCCCTGGGCTCTGCAAGTACTCCCCGGTGCGCTTTTGTCTGCAAAGTTCTGCAAGGTGCATCTTCACTTTGCTTCTCCTGGAAGACCATGAAAGAATGAACACAGGCATGCGCTGGGTGCACTGGATCCCTGGGGTGTCCAGTGTCCACTCCGGACTCCCGACCTTGATCCCTGAGCCCCCGAGGCCCAGCAACCCCCCCCCCCGCCTCCCCAGAGGTGCTCTGAAGGCCTGTGGGGAGGAGTAGAAGGTGGACGCCACACAGACCCACTGAGGCCTCCCTACCTGGGCTGTAACTCATAACTCCTTGGGTTTTTTATCTTTTCAAACTGACACATTAAAAAGCAAGCACGTTTCCCAAGTTCAGTCTTAAGTTTCTTTGTTCCTAAATTTGAGACAAATGTGTGGAACGTTCCAGGAGCTGTTGGGGGCCACCAAGAGCTCTTAGAGGCCACCACGCCAGTCAAGCCAGAAGGGGTCTTGTAAGTCAAGGTCTCAGAGAGGTCAGTCTGCCCAGTGGGTGCCCAGGGGACCTCCCAGGCAAGCACAGGGAAAGCTGGCCCACCTGAGAACCTAGTGGGGCCTACAGGGCACCCTACATGGTGGATAAGAGTGAAGGACCCAGCCCCCCAGCCGCACATGGGAGAGCCCTGTGGCAGCAAAGCGAACAGGAGGGGCAGGTATAATGCTGCCCAAGGGGCCGCTGGGCTCACTGAAGGGCAGTGACGGCCTCAAGCACACAGGGCTGAAGGCCAGCATGGGGCACAGGGTGGGGGGTCTGGGCTGGGGTGGAGACAGCCATCAAGGGCCCCCTTCTGCAGGAGTGGAGCCCCCAGGGGCAAGGGGGCCCTGCTGTCCTGGCCTGCCTGCAAGCCAGGCAGTGGGCAGGTATGAGGATTCAAACTCACTGAGAGGCCGTGAAGTGTGGTGAAGGCACCCCGGATGGGTGGGCTGCAGGGTAGTACTGGGGGTTGGGCAGCTGGCCACATGCTCCCGCTGGAGCCCACACGATGCCGAAGTGTCAGAGGAGCCAACACTGTCCTCACTGGGAGACTGCGGACTCCCCTCCACCAGACCTGCCCCCTGGAGGCCAGCCTGCTGCCACCCAGCCAGACCCACTGCAGGTGCTGTGACTGTGGCCTTGGTGGCTGCAGGAGGGGACACTGGGCAAGTGGCTTCACCTGGACCCTTTGGCCAGGGCTGGAGCCATGAAAAAAAGTGTGCTATGAGCACTGGCTGAGGGGGTGGGTGCAGTGCTGGGACAGGCCTCGTGCCCTGCCAGGGTCGTGATCTCTTGAACCCAAGACACAGCTGTCCTAGAGCCAACCTGGGGGCCACCTGCCACTTGTTACACCCACAGGAACACCCAGGAGGGGTCCAAGATGAGGGAGCTCAGGCTTGGTTTTCAGAGGCTCATCACCACATCTGCAGAATCCGGGGCTTCCCTGTCCTCTCTCAGAGCCACACAGATGGACTCCAGAGACCCACACTGCTGGAAGGAAGCTGGAGCGCCCAGCAGCCTAGCGCAGGCTGACACAGAACTGTCACGCCAGGGGCCTTCTGAGCATGTGCACAGGGGTCTTTCCCACCAGGTACTGGCGTCTCTCGCCCAGACTGCTGACTCCTCTGGTGACCCCACCCCACAGCCACATTCATGTGGCCCACCAGCCGCCTGAAATTGCCCCCACCTTACCCTATGGGGGATGTGCAAATCAGAGAAATGCATTCCAAACGCTCTGGGGGAAAAAAAAAAAAAAAAACTCTTTCAAAAGCTTCAGCTGTGAAGGTCAGCTTACACCCGAGGGTTGTCCCTGCCCGGCAGCTTCGCGTCCGCGGGTCGGAGCTGGCCTGGCTGCTGTGTGCTCAGCCGCTTCAGGTCTGTGCCCCAACCCCCGCCACCCCAATTCACCAAGTGCCTAGCACCTGTGGGGGCCAAGCTGTGTGTGGCCACTGGCTTTCAGGGACTAAAGGACAATAGTGACACAGTGCTGAAAGGAAAAAAAGCAACGGGCTGGGGGTCAGAGCGCTCACAGGGCAGCGGCCCGTCTTGCCATGCATGGCCCAGGTGTGAACCTCCACACCACGTGGGGTGTGCTGTGGTGGCAGAGGGAACCTGGGGCTGCCGTGATATTTTTTTCTCCCCATCACGTCTGTCATTAGGGTCTACACATGAATCCACCACTCAGGAGCCATTTTTTCTTTGATAGGATAGAAATTTGAGAGGGGAATGAGACAGACAGGGAGAGACACCTGCAGACCCATTTCACTACTCAAGAAGCTTCCCCCCTGCAGGTGGGGACTGGGGGGGGGCTCAAACCCAAGTCTTTGTGCACGGTAATGTGTGACTTAACCAGGTGTGCCACCGCCTGGCCACCCCACCGGAGAAAAAAATCCAGTGTCGTGGTCCAGGAGGTGGCGCAGTGATAAAGCTTTGGACTCTCAAGCATGAGGTCCTGAGCTCGACCCCTGGCAGCACATGTGCCAGAGTGATGTCTGGTTCTTTCTCTGTCCTCCTATCTTTCTCATTAATAAATAAATTAGATCCTTTAAAAAAAAACTTAAAAAAGAAAAAAAAATCCAGTGTCACCAAAATATCAAGAAGGCTGACTGAAAGCCTGGTCTCTGCACCCTCCAGAAGGCTTGCTCTAGTCAGGGGCGCGGGGCTGTGTGAAAGAGGCAAAATACTTTGATACCAAACATTTCACTGTACACACGATGGCCAAAAAATGCAGTTTAACAGACAATAAACAAAAGATAGATTCAAGGTAGCTTTAATCTTTTTTTCATGAATGAGAAATACCATTAAAGACGAGCATTCCTAGTGAAGGAACTGCTTCATCCAAGTGCGAAGTCACATCTCATACACATAACACAGCATTGATGCATCGGGGAAAACACCATTAGGATAAATGCAAGTGGGTTACAAAGGGCATCTTCTGTCCCATCACAGAGGTCACGAGCCCACGACAGCAGCAGTTTCTAGCGCACGCCGCTCTCTGAAGCGCAAACGATCTTTTAAAATCTATGATTGTAGCATCCGCCTCCCTGAATTATATTTAAGTCATAATTAAGTCCGAAAGTTACAACTTCCTTCTGAGCATATTGCAGGTTGTCTCCTGACCAGCTAAGGAATAAAAGCATCAGGGCGGCAACACAGAGGGTAGCACTATTTTTTTTAAATATTTATTTTCCCTTTTGTTGCCCTTGTTTTTTATTTTTATTGTTGTTGTAGTTATTATTCTTGTTGTTATTGATGTCGCCGTTGTTGGATAGGACAGAGAGAAATGGAGAGAGGAGGGGAAGTCACCGAGGGGGAGAGAAAGACAGACACCTGCAGAGCTGCTTCACCGCCTGTGAAGCGACTCCCCTGCAGGTGGGGAGCCGGGGGCTCGAACCGGGATCCTTATTCTGGTCCTTGTGCTTCGTGCCACTTGCACTTAACCCGCTGCGCTACCGCCGGACTCCCGGCAGGACTATTTTTAACAGCTGAATTCAAGGACTGCCCAGCCCAAGAAGTGCTTAACTCCCACTTAAGTATACAGATATATGTGTACATATCACGTGAGGTTGCCACGGCGTTGAATCAGAGTAAAGAGCAGGAGAGCCCTGCTTCTCTCCTTGTTGCTGCAGCCTCAGACAACTTCCCTGAGCAACCAGCAGCGCATGGCCCCCGTCTGCCGGTGGTCTTAGCCCACGAGGGTCTGGCGTGGCTGGAGGGTGCCTCGTGGCTTTCTCAGTCAGGTGAGACATACTTGGGGGTGAGACTATGCCCTGCCAACAAGGCAGTCCCCATCATCCCAGCACCACCTGCTTCTCCACAAGTTTCCACGATCACTGAGGCCTGCTGCTTTCGAAGCTGGTGTCTGCACAGACCTCCACTGACACGTCCGAGCAGGTCACTGCAGCCATGACTCACCCTTAGAGCCCACACAGAGGGGCTGGTAGGGTTGGCACCTTCCCAGGGAAGCTCTTGGGGGTGATATCTGGCCCTAAGTAGGGATGCCTCCTGGGGGGCTATTCCCCACTATCCTCCCCAGGTCAGCTCCCACGTCCCCCAGTCCGGGAGTGGTCTCCAGCACTGCAACCCTGGACTGCCGGGCACCCCCCTGGGCCAGGCAAATTCAGCAGCATTTTTTTTTTTTAAACCGGAGCACTACTCAGCTCTGGTTTACGTTGGTGCAGGGGATTGAACCTGGGACTTCTGTTTGCATAACCATTATGATATCTACCCCTGCCCTCAGCAGCACTTTTAAAAGGTACTTTCTTCCCTCGGCCAGGGCTCAGCAGAGGTGGGGGGTCTGGCCACAAGCTATGGCGGACCTGGGGCAGCCCAGCCTGTCCCTACACCCCATTCCTGCCGACGCATAGCCGAGAGCCTGTGTGTCCCCTGGGCTTCTCCGCCTGAGCTCCCAGCCTGGCGTTTGCTTACTGAGAAGGATTTTAAGATGACAAGAGGGCAACACCAAAGCCACACACTTTCAGTCCTAGGAAACCCCCTGCCTCCCAACCCCTGGGCCTATAGACCATGAGGGGTGACCGTCTGAAGTGACCTCAACTCCGCCCAAACCTTGGGGAGCCACACCCCCTGGGGCCTACAGGACCTCTCCTGGGGACGTGCTCTGCCCAAGGAACCTTCTCACCTCACTGGGGGTGTCCCGCCCCCCAGCCTCTGGAATCACAACGGCCAGGGGTTCCCATGTGGAAGCCGCCACAGCCACCTGGAAGCAGGTGGCCGCCAGGGCTGTGCAGTCAGGGCCCAGCGTGGAGAGGCGCTGTCCCCCAGACAAGAGGAAAGTGCTCCTCCCACAAAGGGTGCCTCTCCAGTAATCCTTGGGGCCTGTGTTGCCTCACAGCACTTGAGATGCTGGGGAACCTCTTTTTTTTAATCTTTATTTATTGGACAGACAGCCAGAAAGTGAGAGGGAAGTGGGTGGTAGAGAGGAAAAAGAGAGACACACCTGCAGCCCTGCTCCCCGCTCGTGAAGCTCCTCGCCCCCGCAGGTGGGGGACCGGGGACTCGAACCTGGGTCCTTGAGCACTGTAACATGTGCGCTCAACCAGGTGAGCCACCACCAGGCCCCACTACCCCCAGCAGCACACTCAGCGCAGAGGGGAGGGGCCTTGCCCCGAGGCGTTGGTAATTATTGTCCAGTGGCAGGTGGGGCTGTGTCTGGGGCTCCAGGCTGCTGTTCCTGCTGCCTTTAGGGCCTGGGCCAAGAAAGATGGGGTCTGGGGCTAATTTCCTTGTGGTCACTCTCTTAGCTCACCTGGACAGGAGGGTGTCCAGGCTGCCGCCCCACTGCTGGTCATGGTCTCTGCAGAGCAGCTGATCGCGTCCCTCTACCAGCCTTGCTGTCCAGCTACAGGTCCCACCAGAGAGACCACTCAGCCAGCTGTGTGTGTCGCGGGGGTGGCACCCTCAGGCTCAGATTTTTCCCGCAGGGAGGAGAGGGCCCTTCTGGTCCTACTAGTATTTCTGGCTTGGGTACCACCCCGGCGCTGTCACTGCCTGATGCAGGAGGGGCTTGTAGGAGACCCAGAGGCCCAGAAGCCACTGTCCCCTTAGAAGGCACTGACACAGACAGGGAGGGCAGCTCTGGCTTATGGTGGAGTGGGGGACTGAACCTGGGACCCTGGAGTCTTTTTGCGTAACTATTATGCTATCTACTCCCACGCTAGTTTTCCAGGGACATGAGTTAGTTTTCAAGGTGAGTGAGTGAGTGAGTTAGAAAGATTTAACACTGCCAACCTACTAGTGCTGAGGCTTCAAATCTCCTCAGGCCTAAGGAGGAAGACTGTAGTCCTGGGTCAATGGGTCTGAGCAGGCCAATCTGAAGGTGAGAAGAGACAAGCTTGAGGGCTGAAGGCTGGGGGTGGCAGGTCAGGAAGATGGGGGAGCCGAGACCCTGAGGCCTGGCCTCCAAACCAGCAAGGACCTGACTGTGGGCTTTCTCCCCCAGCCCCAGTCACCTGGCCCATTCAGGGGTGGAGATGCTCACTCCTCAGAGGGCCGAAGGGGCCCCAGTTCCTCCATGGACCCCACTTTAGTGGCAGCAACCTCAAGCCAAGGGCAACAGCGCCCAGGCAAAGCTCCTTGGGCCTGGAGTCTGCTCACCAAGGCTGGCTCGCAGCCCAGGGCCAATGCAGAGAGAAAGCGTTTTCTTAGCCCACAGCCAAGCAACACCCCCAGACTGGACCCTTCATAGCTGCGAGCCACAGCAAACAACCACCATGTGTGACGTTCAGTCCGGTTTTCACGAGACACCGGGGACCGGTAAGAAGGGGCAGCAAATCTCGCAGCTACTTGGCAGGACATGTTGAGGCCCATGACGGTCCACACTGAAAGGGTTTCTGTGTTTGGTTCACTGAGATCCTTTGACATTTCAATGTGAAAATGACCACTGGAAATTATCGACGTTAACAACTCATTCATACGTTTATTTAATGTCAGTCTACAGAGGATGGACCCAAAGTAGTTTGCGGTGTCAAGTATCCGAGGTAAGTCTCTGGCTGTGACGGTGACAAGAGAGGCTGAAAACCAAGGAGATGGGGACGGGAAAATGACTCTCGTAACGTGAAAAAGCGACAATACTGGCATTAAAGCTTCACTGATTGTTGCAACAGGTTAAGGACTTAAATTTACCAATATCTCATGTTAGGAAGGCTCTTTAAGAAATGTATTCAAATTGTCCAAGAAGTCCGATGGACATGTATAAAAGGAAATACACAGGAATTTCACTGTTGATTTTCATACAGTTTTGTACAGTACAGCTAACGCAGCAATCTTATTAGACAGAAACCCAAAACGGCAGGAAAAACTGCCTTTTACACCTTTCTGTGGAAGACAGTGACGTCACTCAGACACAGGATTCACGGCACAGAGAGGCTGTCAGTGGGTCACCCGTCCCGTGGTGGACAGTGCCCTGTTGCAGGTCCACTCACACCATGTCCCAGGTGACAGCTGAATGCCACACATTCACTCCAGGTCCCCAGAGGCCCTCAGCACCGCCCCACCACCCTCCTCTTGCTGGGTGTCCCCTGGGGGACATGAAGCAGAGCCTCGATGGCCTCTGGGAGGGAGGGCGTGGGGGCCATACCCTGCTATGTTCCCAGGACACACCCCACCCCACGAGAGAGCCCACCAGAAGCACCCACGGGGGGGGGCAGTGCAGGGGGCCAAACCCCCCCTTCTCCATGGAATGGGACGCTGAGCTTTGTCATTTGATTAGAAGGCATGTGACCTCAGCCCCAAGGCAATGGCTCATAGGAGAAACTTAAAAAAATATATGCTAAGAGGTTCAATCAGCGCAAAGGAAAGTGAGGCTCTTTGTCACCGTTTTTTTTTTTTTTTTTCAAGTAAATTTAGAATTCAAAAGTTACTGGTTATTTTTAGTGTCTGCCCACTCCCTCTGGTACATCTGCTTTTAAAAGAAGGCAGGGTATTTCCCAAAGGTTTCCAGGCCCTGAGACGTGGTAGGTCCCCAGAAGCAGGGGAGCGGTGCACTGAGAAGTGGGCCACACCAAAGTCACAGGCCAGGCCTGGCTTCCAGAAGCCCGGGAAGTCTGAGGGGCAGGGCCGGCGCAGGGGCCGAGGGGCGGGGTTGGCCCCACCCTTCTGGGACATACACAGTGGCAGAGGCGATCTGGAAGCTTGGCCTCCTCTTGCCAATAGCTGTTTACAAACTATATTCTTGCTCTCGACAGTGTCTCAGCAGCAGAGCTGAAAGCTTTCAGTGAGGAAGCTCAAAGTCTGGGGGACACCACGAAATCCCCCCGGGTGTGTCGGTGGCCTCAGCGGAAGCAGCGCGGCACCGTGCCTTATGCATTGCGGCGACCAGGCCCGGGGCTGTGGCACCTCGCCCAGAGCCAGACCCAGGGAGGAGGGGCCCGCCCGCCTCTCCAGGCCCTCTTCAGCTGCTGGCACCTTTAGTCCTGGTCTTGGAGAACACCTGGCATTCTGTCCTGACTGCAGGAGAAGGGCTCTGCTGGCTGTCAAAGAAAGGGGGCAGGTGTCAGAGGGCAGGGCCACGGGGCAGCATGGTGCTGCAGGCTCCGGGGGGCCAGCCCCGGCCACCCAGCACTGGGATGGGCAGAGCTCCGGATGGCAGGGGGCCCATGCTCCCCAGCAGAACATAGAGAAGTGACACGGCAGCCGATCTGGAAGCTTGTGGCCAGGAGGCAGTAACCCCCTCTGCGGCCTCTCCCGCCCCACCCCACCAGCACGGCCCTGGGGGACACCCTCAGAGCACCTGCGCCAGCCCCGGGGACCTCCAGAGGGCAGAAAGTGGCACTCGGACAGGAAGGTTACAGGAGCTTCCCTGCAAGGGGCACTTACCTGGGACGGGACTGGCCAAGCCAAACCAAAGTCCTGAATTTTGAAACTGCAAACCCAGTGACTCGGAAGCATTTAGAGCAAATGTCTCTGCCCGTCGAGTAGATGCGTGAGCCCACCCCCTGGGTGCTGGCTACCACGCCTGAGGGGGACTGCCCGCCGCACCTCTGGGGCTGTGCCTGCTGCCTTCACCAACCCACGTCAGGGACAAAGGGTGCATGGGACATGGCCTTTCCCTCGACTGTCAGCACAAGTGTGTGTGTGGGGGTATGCGTGGGGCTGGCGTGGCTCTGCTGAGGCTGCACCCCACCGCCACCACCTCCTCAGACCAGTACAAGTGAGTGTCACCTCTCTAGTCAGCAAAGAGAAAAGCCCACCAAGGGGCCAAAATAAGTTAAATCATTTTACCTTAGCCTAAAATAAGGGGCTCAAAGAGCCACCGCACCCACTGTGGAAACTGGCTTTTGGAGAGAAACTCCTCACACCGCACGGGGAGCAGGCGGCCTCCTGGACCCGGCTGGCGGTCCCTGAGCACAGAGCCCGAGTACCGGGCCTGGAATCGTGACCACCGCCTGCTCCCAAGAAAAGGGGGCCCTGTCCTCCCTCTGCTGGAGAACCAAGCCCAGACAAGTGCGGCGCCAGGCACACTCCAGACCCTGGACGTGTCGGTCTTTACAGAGCAGCTGAGGAGACTGTCCACGGCCCACAGCCAAGCGCCTCTCTGACACAAAAACAACAAAAATATTTTCCCTTGGGGAAAAAACATAAGCAAAAGTGCATCCGACACGAAGAGACCTCGGCTTATGTGGCAAGAGGCACTTGTGACAGCGGGGGCGTCCTCGGCCTGCGGGTCCCTGGCCAGGCTGAGTGACACGGAGTTTATTGAGTGCACAGAATGTCAATCAAAGTGCTACAAACTGCTTCTTTGAAAAAAGATGTTTATTAAACAATTTTAATTGTCATAAAATGACTAAAATGGGCTTTAAAAATTAAGGCTCGTCTCTTTCTGTGGATTGCCAGAACAATGTAAAAATAATATCAATCAACCCTGCTGAACGCTTTTGTTCCTAAAGTTAAATCTCATAGATTCCTAAACGTTTTACGGTTAAGATAAAAAACTGGACTATAAATGACAATCAATGGCTATCCGTGTTGATGCACGCTCTGATCAGGTGGACGGTGTTCTAATTGAGTAGTTAGGCAAAAATATTCCAGTTAAAGCAGAAATTTTAATTTTAGCGTTTGAAAGTCATCCTCCCCCCCCACTGCCATGATTCCCCTAGGACTGGAGTATCTAGTACAGGAGCGCTGACTCGGGACTTGATATACTCCCAGGAGGGCGACTGACCTGGCTGGCAATTAGTTTGATTCTATTTTTTAAACGTTCTAAGGTGAATTAGCAAATGATTTAGAATTACACGGCATGCAGTATCCAAAATTATGGCTCTGATGCATTTAGATTTACATTAAGAATAAGAAGTGTCGTTCACATTCATCATACTCCCCACCCCGCCCGCAGAAGGAAACCGCTACCTACTCAAGTTCCAGGTCTGGCTCAGCATTAAGGATTAAAACTTACCACTTTACCAGGCCTTCCCCATGTGCAAATAAATCCCTCCTGACAAGCAGTGACTATACAGTCTTCAAGGAAAATTAACACAGTCAGCCTTTCGTGTGCTATCTTTTTACAGATCAGCGGCTCTAACAAGGGGACGTCTTCCATGCGCGGGCACAGGGGCGTCCCCAGAGTCTTCGCAGGGTCCGTTTTGGTTTTTGCGACCAGGTTCAGTTTGTCGCTGCTCTTGCTAGAGATGTGTCCCATGCTGTGGTTTCGCTTGTGATCTTTCTCGTGGTGCCTGTCCTTGCGGTCGTGGAGGGAGAGAGTGGCAAACTTGCTGACCCCCGCTGCGACGGCCCCGTCGGCGATGCTGCCCTTGCTGCCGGCGGTGGAGACGGCAGAATGCGGGAGGCTGTTGGAACGCGGCAGGGGCGGGGGTGCCGAGTGGCCGGGGGTCGCGACGCTGTTGCCAGCGCTGCCGCCGCCGCCGGCGGGGGGGCTCGTGGCGTTCATGACGTTGGTGTGTGTCCGAGCTCTGGAGAGGGGCTGGTGAGGGAAGAGGATGTCTTCGGTGAGGTCCCATAAGCACAGCTGCGTGTCCTGGCCCACGGAGCCGAAGCGGTACGTGACGCTCACGGGCCGGCTCTCGGTGGAGTTCCGTTTGGAGAGCCTCGACTGCGTGCTGTTGGCCCGGTCTCGGCCGAAGTGGAGCAGGTCCTGCAGGTCCTCGTCGCTGCCGCTGAACTCCATGGGGTCCCCCTCCTCCACGCTCGTGGTGTAGGGGTCAAACGCCACCACGCTGACCCACGATTTGTGCCCGTGGCCCCTGGCGATGACCCGGCAGTCTAGAAAAGACCACACGGTCACCAGGTCGTCCTCCCCGCCGGTCACGATGTACTTGCCGTCCGGGCTCCAGCACACGCACAGCAAGCCGCCAAAGTAGCTTTTCATGGTGCCGTGCAGCTCCACCGAGTCAAAGTTGAACACCCGCAGGAAGCCGTCCTGGCTCACACACGCCAAGAACTTGCCATCTGGGGAGAAAGCAAACTCGTTGAGGGCCCCCTCGCCCACCGTCCACTTGAGGAGAGGGTTCCTCGTGGATTTACTCTTGCAAGTGTGCACGGCAAAGCTCTCTCCCTGCTTCAGGAGCTGGTAGTGGGGGGCCGTGGTGCCACAAGCGTGCTCCACATTATACAAGTACATGTTCCCACTCGCGTGGGCTACTAGGAAAAGGCTTTCCGAACCGGGAACCCATCTGACACAGGTTACTCGCGACTTGTCTATTAGTCTCTGTGAAGACAAAGGAGAACACGTTATCACAACGGAGAAGCTTTCAACTTCGTCTGCTTTCCAGCACTCGGGCTCGCCTGCTCCTCGGGGAGATGCCAGGAGCCCGCCCAGGCCCCTCCACCTCCTGCTCTGGTCCTCACACACAGGCCGGTCACTGGACAAACATGTGGTGAGCGCCTACTGGGTGCCAGGCGCTGGGCCACACCACTCAGAGGGATGGACGGCGGCCCTGGTCCTGGTCCTCTCATGCTCAGAGTGTCTGGTACCCAGCTCCCTCTCCCTGGGGCCCCCAAGAAAACCCTCCAGGCCTCTCAGCCAGGAGAGCTATGCATGCCACCGGGCGTCTGCCCTCTCGTCGGCGGGTGTCAAGAGCACAGGCTCCTAGCCTGCTCTGGCTGCGCCGAGGAGGGGGCACAGCAGCGGCCCGCCAGCCGCACAGACTCTCCTGGCTGCACCTTGGCCCCAGATTCCTGAAAGTTCCTCCCTCCAATCACTGGTCTGTGTGTCTCTTTAGTTAAGGAGGGCTTAGAGAAACAGGTGATTAACTCAGAAGGCTATGCCTGGGCATCACTACTCTGTGATAAGTTTGGGTCTGCTGGCTCAGGCAGCTAAAGGGGGTAGGCAGGAGGGCGCCCAGGGAAGAAAGCTGCACAGAGGAGGGCCCCGCAGAGGCAGGGGCAGGGGCAGGGGCAGGGGCAGGGGCAGGGGCGCGCACACGCCCTGGAGAAACAACAGAGCTGCGCCCACAGTGGGATCGTCTGCGGCACAGACAAGCGTGAAGAGCAGGGCCGTCCCACGGCTCTCAGCTGCCCGCCGGCCTCACTCAGACCCGGGCCAGGGCAGGGGTGACCCTAGCGCTGCCTCGTGAGGTCTTTACAATCAAGAGGCAAACGGCTGAAACACATTCGCCATAAGCATGAACAGTGCACCCCGGCTTCTGCACTGTAAGTGGAGGGAGGGACGGAGGGAAGGAGGGAGCAGGACAGGTGCTGGGTGGGGAGCACTGGGAAGGACAAGCCCCACTCCAGGCGGGGCCGCTGGGCTCCTTAAAGAGCACCCAATTCCAGAATGCTCCAAGGCCGATTTTTATAATCACTTTCCCAAAAAAGACAACCAAAAGCGGAAGCCTTGCTGCCCAAACCGGAAGAGTAGTCTGGAAGTGAGCTCCCAGCTTCTCCCCAGACTCGCCCGGCCCGGGACCCCACACTCCCCATTCTGGAGGACAAAGAAACTCGCTCTTCCACCTCAGACCCACTGGAAACAAACACCAAAGTGCCTTCCCCGATGGCACCGACAGACAGGGCTGACTGCTCTAAGCCAGGAGAAGCAAAAGTACAACGCCGCCAACGTCATCAATTTTACTGACTTTCTCAAGCCCTGTGTTCCCTTCTCCTCTCAGTTGTCACTATGACAAAAGGGAAGAAATGGGTGTGAGGGAAAGTGGGAATACATTTTACAATGCAGATATTAATTCATAACAGAAATATTAAAAGCTACATCAACACCTTCGAAGGGAGCTGCCCCCCCCCCCCGCAAAATGCTAGCACAGAGTACACAAAGCCTTGAAAAACAAGGCGGACATCACTTTTTTTTAAAAAAATTTTGTTTTATTTATTCCCTTTTTGTTGCCCTTATTTTTATTGTTGCACTTATTATTGTCTGTCTTCGTTGTTGGGTAGGACAGACAGAAATAGAGGAGGGGAAGATAGAGAGGGGGAGAGAAAGATAGACACCTATAGACCTGCTTCACCGCCTGTGAAGCGACTCCCCTGCAGGTGGGGAGCCGGGGGCTCGAACCGGGCTCCTTACACCGGTTCTTGCGCTTAACCTGCTACGCTACCGCCCAACTCCCCGGACATCACTTTTATCAGTCTCAGAATTTTAAGGAGCAGATAATTTTGTTCCTTTGGGTTATTAAAAAAAAAAAGCAGCATCAGCAATAACAGCAATACTACCAAAATGAACAGAATCACCGTTATAGAAGCAGACAGAACAGGGTCTCCTGCGATTAGACCACCATGGAGGAGGAGACCCACCCAGAGTGGCCCGGGACCTGTGAGAGGAGAGTCAGAGCAGAGGACCTCTTTACACATCTGTGGTCAAGGAGCCGGGATGACAAGTTTTTAAAGCTCACTTCTTAATCTACAATCAAGACACTCTTGGAAGTCACGATAAGTTACTGTTCTATACACACCATCCTGAAGTGTTGAGGATCTTTACAGAATGGACAAGGCTGTACTTATCCTGTGGAAATGGTTGCCACTGGACTCCTCCTGGCCCCTGGGGCGCTTCACCTGAGGGACACGCTGAGAGGCTCATCCGTGGGCGTAAGGGCAGGTGTCATGGTCTGAGAGGTTACAGGATAGACCAAGGTGAGCAGAGTGAGCAGAGGCCCACTAGGCAGCTTCCAGGGCACGGTCTGCCCAGAATGCCACACACAGAAGCCCCACATCTCCCTTAAAGGTGAGAGCGGCCAGGCTGGTAGCTCAGCAGGTGGCGTGCAGGATTTTTCATAAACAAATGTTAAAAAGAAAAAGATGGCAGCATGTGTAGACTCGGCACCTGAGGCCACCCTTCCTAAGGGCGGCTATGTGGCCTGGCTACAGAGAGTGAACCATGACTGGGACGGCCCGAGAGCAGGGCGTAGGCCCTCCTCAGTGACCGCACTGACCCAAGTGTGGTCAGACCAGGGGCCAGGCTCGGAGGTGAAAGCTGCTGGCATTTCTAGCAGAGGTGTGAGTCCTCAGTGAGAACGTTACCGAGACAAGTTCACAGTGAGCACTGGGATCACAGGTGACGCCATGAGTCTCAATGCCCCAGTTTTTCTATAAACAAACATTTCACATTTTTAACTAATGGGGGGGAAAAATCACCTTTTAAGATATACCTGATTCCCAGATAGAAATTTTCATCTAGGGAGTCGGGCAGTAGCGCAGTGGGTTAAGCGCTCGTGGCGTGAAGCACAAGGGCCAGTGTAAGGATCCCGGTTCGAGCCCCCGGCTCCCCACCTGCAGAGGAGTCGCTTCACAGGCGGTGAAGCAGGTCTGCAGGTGTCTGTCTTTCTCTCCCCCTCTCTGTCTTCTCCTCCTCTCTCCATTTCTCTCTGTCCTATCCAACAATGATGACATCAGTAACAATAACCACAATAACAATAAAGCAAAACAAGAGCGACAAAAGGGAAAATAAATAAGTATTAAAAATTTAAAATAAAAAGAAATTTTCATCTATCTTTAATCTCAGGCAGAGTTCTGGAGATTCCAACTTCCCTCCCTCCCACCATCCATCCATCCATCCATCCATCCATCCATCCATCCAGTCAAGCATCTACCCCGTCTCGTGCGCTGTCTCCTCTAGAAAGGAACAGAGGTCAGAGTCCTCAGTGCGGCCCGTGTGTGATGGCGGGTGAGAGCAGACACACAGACAAGCAAGTCTACTCTTCACCTCTCCTAGCTTCTTGTCCTGGAAACTCACTTCTGTTTCTCCTTCAGAACTGCTAGGGCCTCGACTCCCAACCTCCAGGTAAGGGCCCTCAGGGTCTGCCCCCCACCCCCGGAGGCCACCCAGCATATCCCAAGCCTGGCTCACGCTTGTCGGCCAGGTAGGCCCTGCCCTTTCCTGCTTCCCAGCAGCCTCTGAAGGACAGGCAAGGTCAGACATGTGGCCACATGCAGAAAGCGGCAGAGCTGGGGTCTGAAGCCCAGGCATTTGGCTCAAGGGTCTCTGGGCTCAGCCGCTGGGTGGGGATCTGAATCTCAGTGCCCCTGGGAGGTGAGGTGATGAGTGGCCTACCGTGCCATCAGAGGTCAGCTCGAGGCACTCCGCACACGTTCCACCTAATCTCCGGTATGAATACTTTTTCTATGTCAACAAGTGTGACCTTCAGTTCCGAGTGCTAAGTCCACGTCCTCACTGCCTCTACAGGCTTCTTAAAATGAAGCTCAGCCTGCACTCCATCTGTGCACTGCTCCCCACAGAACCAGGATGTCACTCTGAGAAACGGCCAGGCCTGACTGCCTCCTGCTCTCTCTACAGAATCCCACCACTGGGAGAAGCGGCAGCCACCCGGGGCCACTCCGTGATGCCCTGCCCTCACTTCATCCTCGCTCTCCACTCTGTCCTCTCAGCCCCAGTTCCTCCTATACCTGGGCCGTCGCTGTCCCTTCTGAGAAAGGCTCTATCTCCAGGGCCCTACCTGCTCGGCCTCCACCTCACTCCAAGTTCAGCTTAGAGCCCACGACTTCCTCCACAAGCCTGTCTCGCGACGTATTTAAAGCAGATCCCATGCTGCTCCTCCCTCTCAGGCACACTGCCTGCTCTCACACAAGCCAGCATTTGCTCTGGGTGTGTGTGTGTGTGTGTGTGTGTGTGTGTGTGTGTGTGTGTGTGTGTCTGTGTGTGTCTGTGTGTGTGTGTGTCTGTCAGGGTGACGGCAGGCGGCCTTTAGCTGCCACTGCAGACCCACTACTGGGCGCAGGTCAGCAGGCAAGGTGTGTGGAATGAATGGAAACACGGCCACAGAGCTAGTCCAAGCCCTCAGCTCTCACCTGGACAGTGACTAGAGCCTCCTCACTGGTCTTGCTACCTTCCTTCTCTCTTCATTGCAATCCACCTTCCACAAGTGCTGACAAGAGTTCTAAAAAAACACATTTGATCCTGTCACTCCCTTGGCTGAAAGTCCCAAGGTTCCCCACAGCCTCTGGCGTCAGGTACCGATGTCTCACGGAGGTGCAGGTCCGAAAGGCTTTCACTACTGGGGCCCACGGGACCTGACCAGCTCTGATGCCAGCCGCTCTGAGGCCCACGCCCTGTCACGCGATGCTCCTCTACAATCCGCGGTGTTTTCTCCAGTTCTGAAGGCCTTTCTCACCCTCCAATGGAACTTTCGAGACTCACGTCAAATAGCACCTTTGAGTTTGAGACAAGACTTCTCCACTGAACTGAACTGATGTTTTGTTTTGCATAACTGACACCCATCCCACGGGACACAGCTCATCTCGGCGCGGCGCACAGGCCCGGGCCCTAGCGGCCATCATCCTGACTGTCGGCCTTCAGGAGACAAGCAGGCGGGGCTCGCAGGAACCTGTGCAGCACATCCCTGACTCCACTTCTGCCGCCAGCTTGCTGCCTGGGCTGCACTTACCTTTCCTTTGACTGTTTCCCTGCCACAAACAGGAGGCAGCGGTTCATGCCCGAGGAGAACACAGGCGTGGGGTGACGGCCGCTTCAGTCCCTGGCAGACACGCCTCTGACCGCCCTGACTCTTACAGTCCTCACCAGGACCTGATGGGAGTGCTGTCTCTATGCAGCCAGAGAACTGCCCTACTGTGAAGGGTGATCAGTTTCAGCCTTGAGTTGCAAATGCCAAGCTGGCTTTATACCATGCACCGTCCCGGCATTTGAAACAATCATCTTCCAATAAAACAAAAGGTAAAAAACAGCATGAAATACTCCTGCTTAGGTCACTAAGAGTGGGGAGGCTCTATCCGCCCTCAAGTCCCTGTGGGGGTTCCTGGCTGAGGAGCCCATGTTCTCTCGGGCCCTCAACTCCACGGACCTGTGGTCTCCGGTTCCGCCCTCCGCCAGGACGGCTCACACCCTCCTTGTTCTCCAAGTGGCATTCTGAGCTGTGCCCAGCAGAGCAGCCTCTGATCCTGTTCACCAAGAGCCCTTTCCAGAGCTCCAACCCCCTTCTCTCAACACTTCCCCTACTTAAACCCAAACAAAACCCCACAATGAATGAATGCAAATTCGGTTTCTGTTAACACTGCAGAGAAAGCCAAATTTGAAGCCACATCTTATCCCCTTCCCACTTAAACAAACCAAAAAAACCAGAAAGTTACTCAGGAAGCACTTCCTCAGACGATATTAATAAACATCTAGGCAAGGGCAACAAAAGGGGGGAAAAAACACATCTAGGCAAAGGGAGTGACTTTCTGCTTAAATTATTAGTAGAACATTGAACTAAATTCATTTCCTCTACAGTTCATCAATCCAAAGAGTAAGTTTTATCTCCAGTGGCCCCAGGTGAAAGCAGCGAGGAGAGGCCTGGGTCAGAAGATGTCACGAGATCACTGGCCATGGCAAACAGAAGCACCCTGGCTAGAAACTGGGCCCGCAGGAGAAGGAGACGCTACAGCAACTGCGGCCCCGCCCTGCCCCAAGAGTCTGAACTACAATTTGCCAGTAACTTTCCCCCCAAACAAAATCATTCCCAGAGTCTCCAAGTTGCAGCTGTTTGTAGCTGGTGATGTGAAAGCCAGACAGTGGCACTGGCCTGCCCTCTCTCCCGAGAGACCCCTGATGCCCACCCAACCCAACCTCCATCATCTCAGGTTGAGCTCTCAAGAAGAGGTAGGAAGCAAGCCGATGTTTTCCATTTGCTAGGGAAGCCACACTGAGACAGAGGAGGAGGAGGAGGAGGAGGGGGAGGGGGAGGGGGAGGGGGAGGGGGAGGGGGAGGGGGAGGGGGAGGGGGAGGGGGAGGAGGAGTATCACATACATAAAGACAACACTTGGGGCTGGAAAATCGCTCCAGTAGCTTTACCAAAGAGAATCTATTTGGCGACTTCTACCCGCCATATTTCACAGTCCTGACATGTTCCTCAACAGACAACTCAGGTATCCCAGGCCACTTCCAGAATGTAACCTAAGATACCAGAAACCCCAGGACATATGACAACACTGGCCAAAGTCACATCATGTGATCTACTTTTAGGGGCCAGGATTTGTAACTATGTCAAAGGTGACTTTATAGCAAATATTCTTGAGCCCGAGAACTCCTTAGCCAAACACCTGTCGTACACACACGCACACAAGGCTTCAGCTACAAGTTGAAGCAACTTGAGGAAATGCCACCAAGTTCTTCAGTGTGTGTGAAGTTTTCTGGTCAAGTGAACAAAGTCTAGAGTTCTTTATGTTCTTACCAAAACCATAAATATCAGCTTATAGTCTTGTTCCTCTCTCCCTTACAAGACTCTGAAAGCACCTGCTATAGGTATCTGAGCACATTCCATTTAAAAAAAATGCACAAAACAACTACACCAAGGAAAAATAGACAAAAATCAACAAAGCAGTTCACCACATTTAAACTTGGGTAACACTAGGTATAGAAGCTGGATGGAAAAGGGGCTTGGCTTGAAGTGTAAAATAAGACCCACTACCCCTGTTAAGATTATATAAATGCTTAACGGGAATTTATCTTAACGGCTAAGACAGGGTTCTACTTACTTCCTCATTAAATAGTTTGCTAGTTTCTTTTTTGATTGGGTCTATAAGCTGGACTTGGCCTGCGGAAAAGCCCACTAGGAGAGAGACACTTTCTGCTGTGGCTGTGAGGTGGTTGAAGTCATGACAAGTAGGCTGTGTTCCTTTGTATATCCTTTTATCTATTGGTTTACTCAAGTCAGCAGCCTGGAGGAGAAAGAGAAAAACACACACGGTAAACAGCACATTGAGATGAGCAGTCCAAGTCACACTGTTTAAAGCCCGCTGTGCAGTTCCATCTTAACACAAGGGTATTTGAAAACTTCTCTCCATTTTTAGTGTTTTGTCAAAGTACGTCACATACCTTCACCAATCTGACATGGACAGACTATCTGTAACACGTTTAAAACCACGACTTTGACAACGTATTCTTCTTCAAACGTATTTCCTTCTGGACTTCAGGAGCAATCTGGAGATACTAAATTCAGTGCTTGCAAAACATATTCCGAGCATTTTCGAACAGAGCAACTTCAACTCATAAAAGACCAGCTTTCCAGTACATCTTACAGCGCCTAAGTGTCCTCGGCGAGTTTACCTGTAGCCCCGTGGTTCTCAGCAGCAGCAGCAGCACCTGGGAACTCAGAAATGCAAATTCTCAACCCCCAGCCCGGACCAGATAAGTGAGGGAGCACGGGGCCAGCCCAGCTAGCTGAGCTGCGGTGTGAAAGCCGCAGGGGGCGAGAAGCAGGGCCGCAGCCGGGCAGCGAGGGCAAGGCCTCCTCGCCCGACACAGTCCTTCTCCCACGTGAGCCGGCATGCGAGCCATCGTGTTCGCTAAGCGAGTCCACACTCAGGACTAAATCCCTTCCACACTCCTTCCAAAACAGACACGAGCCCCACGCTACAAATAAGAAGTCCAATCACTCAGCTAAGACCCTATGCCTACCTGAGAGTGGGCCCAAGTCTGCCAGATCACAGAACACACACCACACACAGCACACCCTGAAGTCAAAGGCAAACCACGCAAGTGGTTCCTCACTGGGGGTCAGCATGATTTTAAAGCAGGGTTCTTTTTTCAGGAGAAGTGTTCTGTGCTGATAAGAGGGAGGAAACCCCTCACCTGGCTCTCTGAAAGTCACAGGTGGAGGCACTTCACACTAAACACCCACTCTGGCCTGTCACCAATCCGGGGTCCATGGCATTTTCCTTCTGACCACCCTATGCGACACTGCGCTGCATAATCTAGCAATGTATTATATAAATGCTGGGCAGAAACGAGGACCTCAAAGCCAAGTGTCTCTGAGCAAACTCAAGTGGGACCTGAGTAGTCCCAGTAATTTTGGGACAAAGGACTGAAGACAGAAGCCTCGCAGACCCTTTGCCAGCCTCGCCTCAGCTAAACTGAGCCCGGTGAGCCTCGCTGCTCTCCCACCCTCGGGGGACTGTTTGGAAAAGGAACTGGACCGGCCAGGAGGTGCTGCACCTGTGTGAGCCCACATATTACCACGTGCAAGGATCTGGGTTTGAGCTGGGGGGCACTTCACGAGTGGTGAAGCAAGTCTACACAGGAAGAAGGGCCTGGCAGGGGGCAGAAAAAAAGCCGCTGCAACCCAGGTGTCCAACAGCAGGAGAGTGGCTGAGCAAGGTGTGGTCTGTATACACAGTGGAATACTACTCAGCTGTAAAAAATGGTGACTTCACCGTTTTCAGCCGATCTTGGATGGACCTTGAAAAAATCATGTTGAGTGAAATAAGTCAGAAACAGAAGGATGAATATGGGATGATCTCACTCTCAGGCCGAAGTTGAAAAACAAGATCAGAAGAGAAAGCACAAGTAGAACCTGAACTGGAATTGGCGTATTGCACCAAAGTAAAAGACTCTGGGGTGGGTGGGTGGGTGGGGAGAATACAGGTCCAAGAAGGCTGACAGAGGACCTGGTGGGGGTTGTATTGTTATATGGGAAACTGGGGAATGTTCTGCATGTGCAAAGTACTGTATTTACTGTCGAATGTAAAACATTAATTCCCCAATAAAGAAATAAAAAGAAGAAGAGGAAAGAAAGAAAAGGAGCCGCTGACACCCTGAGGCCAGCTAAACCGCTGACACCCTGAGGCCAGCTAAACCGCTGACAGGCCACTGAGAAGCAGCCCTGAGACTCACACACCAAGTGAATGGCAGCAAATCATCTCAGAGCAAGGGAGGAATCAGCCAGCGTAAAAAAAAAAAAAAAAAAAAAAAAAAAAAGCTAAGAATATAAAATATGTGGAGATAGCACTTGGTTATGCAAACAGACTCTCCTGCCTGAGGCCCCAGGTTCAATCCCCCACACCACCATAGGCCAGAGCTGAGCAGTGTTCTGGTAAAAAACCAAATGCAAAACACACAGAATACAATGCAACCAACAACCTAAGAGAAAAATCAAATTTGAACTGCAAGTAATTAATTACACTACTGTGAACCCTATCAGACCACAAAGGCTTTTTTTTTTTTTTTTGCTTAAGGGATTTTTCCACTAAAAGAACATACCTAAAATATAAAAATCAACTCAAAGGCAAGACAAAACTTAAAACACTCGAATATGGATTAAATGAGCTACAGAATATGTAATGTTCTCTCAAATGACCTATTTCTTCAAGTACCGCCACCAGCTTGGAGTTAAACTTCTGGAGCCTTTACAGGGTCTCCATTAATCCCAGTTCTCAGTACATTCACTGAGTATCGTTAACTCCCGAAAAGGTGTCACGTGAAGTCAGATCGCAGGCGCACATGTAAAAGCCAGTCAGTGCCAACTGAAAACTATTTGCTCTTGTCCTACAAACACTCCAAAGATGCCTTGTTTACTGACTGGCTTCCAACCTCCTTCCTTAAGGGCACTGTCAGAAAACCACGTAAGCGCCTGCAGCCCAAGTGAAGTCCAGAAGTTGAGAATAAACACTTAGCAACTTTTATTGCAATTTCTCAGTGATTTCCTACTGATGTTAATAGTACAAAATTACAATTTGCATTCCACAGTTTAATTCTTTCACCTTACGATCAGTCCACACAGCCATACAGACTCACTCACAAAAAGTGCTCCTCTGGCTGGTGGGGGCAGAAGAGCCGACATCTTCCCAAGGAACAACTCACCCCCCCCCCCCATGCTCTTTCGTCCTCACTGCCCAGGCACTGGTCACAAGAGGACAGCAGGAATCCGGCCAGGTGCTAAGCCACCTCCTCTGAGCAAGATGGCAAGATGGCCTGTGCCCTCTGCAGTCCATGCCCCGAGTGGAGAGGGGCCGCCAGTAGCGGGCACATCTGCTCCCCGAAGTCCCTGCCCTGTCACTCACTCTCCTCTCTCCTCTAGCTGACAAAGCTCCTTCCCTCTCACCCACCTCAGAGAAGGGAAGTCTGCCGCAGCGGAGGTCAGAGAAAGCACAAGACACGAGAGCCCAGAGGCAGCCGCCGCCATTGCTTCCACCCTGCCTGTGCCCCCTCCAGTCAGATGCTCCAGTGGCCTCCACCTGCCACCACATACATCTGAGTATGCGAAACGCCCCTCCCTCTGTCCTCCTTGCCCTGGCCACCCTCCGCAACACGACCCCCACTGCGGCTAGATTCACTCACCACTCCAGGCTCTAGGAAACTCTCCCCGACAGCTCGCTTCATCTCTCTCTCTTTTTCTTTCTTTCTTTTTTTTAAATACCTTTTTAATATATTTATTTATTCCTTTCTGTTGCCCGTGTTGTCTTATTGTTGTGGTTATCATTGTTGTTGCTATTGATGTCGTTGTTGGATAGGACAGAGAGAAATGGAGAGAGGAGGGGAAGTCACCGAGGGGGAGAGAAAGACAGACACCTGCAGACCTGCTTCACCGCCTGTGAAGCGACTCCCCTGCAGGTGGGGAGCCGGGGTTTTGAACCGGGATCCTTACGCCGGTCCTTGCGCTTTGCGCCACGTGCGCTTAACCCGCTGCGCTACCTACCGCCTGACTCCCTCTTTTTTCTTTTTCTTTTTTTTTTTTTTCCTACCAGAGCATTGATCGGCTGTCTTGTGGTAGTGTGGGGGCTTGAACCTGGGGCTTTGAAGCCTCAGGCATAAGAGTCTTTTTCGTAAGCTTTATGCTATCTACCCACCAACCTCCCACTCACTCGTCAAAGTCAGCTGAGGGCCCCAGCTGCATGCTAACCACTCCACCCACAGCCCCGGCTCGGTCCAGGCACCTCTTCCCTGGCTTTGTGACCTGTGACCTCAGCGGAAGGAGGTGCCTTCACCCCTAGTTAGGAGCCCCAGCCCCAGCGAGCCTCTTCCCAAGTACCATTCTTGGTGCTGGCTCTGTTACCTCGATTCTCAAGCACTTACTTTAGTATTTAATCACTGACATGATTTAGGGATTGCCCTATGATTACAGTAAAGTTAGTCATAATAAAATCACAATGAGAAATTCTTTACGGAGCAGAACTTCTTAAATAGGGGCTGTATTTTCAACTTTTTGGTGAAGCCTGAGTGGAGACAGGCTACAGACATTGGGGCTTTGCAAATCTTTGTTTTAAGTATCGCCAATTATTTCTACATGTTTTATTTGTTTATTGGAACAGAGACAGAGACATTGAGAGAAAGGGTAGAGAGGAAAAAGATACCTGTAAAGCATTCCCCTTAGAGGTGGGGACCTGGGGCTTGAACCCAGATCCTTAAACACTGTAACCTGTGCTCAACCAGGTGTACCACCACCTGATCTAAGAACTATCAATTATCTTAAGAATTTAGAGTAGCAACGCTTTCCTTAAAACCATCTTACCTAGCTCAAGAATCAGACCAGACTTGTTTATTCAACCCCAGCAGAGTAGCCAGAATGTCACATTGCTCGAGACCCAGTGAACACATCAATGGCCGCTGTGCTTTTTTGCACCTGCTCGGGGAATCAGTGCCTACAAACACATTGGTACCTCAGCACGCTCACTGGTCTCAACAGGAAGAGGGGGCAATTTAACGACGGTTTGCAGATGCCTACTGCAGGCCAGCATGATGGCTCACCTGCAGGGTACAGAGGAACCTAACTCAGGTTCAAACCTGGCCCCCTCCCCACTAGGGGAAGCTTCGATGTCGGTCTCCCCATCTCTGTCTGAAAAGGCAGCCCAGAGCAGCGAAGTCTGAGTAGCGACCACAGGTAAGTACCTAAGCCACTGAAATTCCCCCTAGGTGCAGCTACAGTACACCAGACTTGCAGGCCCGAGGCCAGCTCACCACCAGGAAAGCCTCGCAGGGCCTGGGCTGCAGGGGCCACAACCATCAGTGGAGCCGGGGACAGCTTGGGCCTCGTCACACCCAGCCCAGGCTCCAGGGGCATTAGAGAGGAGAGATTTGGGGAAATGCAGCTCACATTATGATACCGGGCAGCCTTGACAAGGGGCGGCCGGGGGTGGGGGGGAATGAGCTTTATCTCCCTAAATTTCTCCTTTCCCCTCCCCATCTACAGTTCACCTCAAGCCAGCCTCTCAGACTGCCAGAAGAGTCCTTTTACCGGTCAAGCACTTGACCAGATTTAAAGCTAACCCGCTCCCCAGGAAGTCACTTTGCTCCCAAGCCTGCACCCCCCCCCTCCTCATGCCCCTTCTCCTGAGCCCCGAGCCTGCTGCTTCAGCCTGTCACCACCCCCTACCCTCAAGCCCCCAGCTAAAATGTCAACTTCACGTGTGAAATGCCTTCTGTAGCCCTCACCCAGCCTGGTGAGCATCTGGGAAGCAGACCTTCCACCCACTTCCGTGACCTCCCATCCATCCCACGCCCCACCAGACGGCTCCCTGGGCTCCCTCCCACTCTGAGCCTCCAGGGTGCTGCCAGCTGAACTCTGCAGCTGGCCGCCCACAGGCCTTCCCATTAGGGACCTTGTCATCCCGTCCCCCTCGCCCACTTAGCCCCAAGGCACTGTCCTTGCACTCCTGTGCTCTCAAACTTCTGCTTCCCTTCAGTCCTCCTCCCTCTGCCCCTCGCCCACTGCTCACCCGCCAGGTGTTGCTTCCTCCCGCTCTCACCTCCAGGCGGCTTTCTTTCACCCACCCTCCGTGGCCTGCCTACCACTTTGCGCAGCTTCCATCAGCCGTAAAGTCAACTGTATCCCGTGCACCGTGCGAGCCCAGCTCTGTTTAAGCAAGTCAGGAGTCACTGGCGCTGAGCGGCTTGTGGGGGAAGCTGGAGCAGCCCGGCGTGCTATTTGAGGGTCAGAGGGGAACTGACGCTCTAACTTTCAGAATCATCTCTCATTTATTTATTCATTTTCATTTCTACCACAGCACTCCTCAGCTCTGGCTTATGGTGGTGTGAGGGACTGAACCTGAGACCTTGGAGGCTCAGGCAGGAAAGCCTCTTTGCATAACCATTATGCTATCTCCCCCTCACCCCATGATCACCTCTCTAGACCTCATTCTGACTAGCAAAATAGGAGCCAAAACAGAGCACGGGCTGACCCCCAGGGTTATTGAGTACCCCCACTTGGGAAGAAATCTTAACTTGGATCCAGAGGTAGTGTGGAACTATACCTTGTAATCTTTTTCTTTTTAAATTTTTAAAAAACATTTACTTATTATTTATTCCTTTTTGTTGCCCATGTTGTTTTATTGTTGTAGTTATGATTGATGCGCTGTTGCTGGATTCTTTTTAAATTTCTTTTGTAATTTTATTTATTTATCTTCCTTTTTGTTGCCCTTGTTGTCTTTTTATTGTTGTTGTAGTTGATGTCGTCGTCGTTGGATAGGACAGAGAGAAATGGAGAGAGGAGGGGAAGACAGAGAGGTGGAGAGAAAGACAGACACCTGCAGACCTGCTTCACCGCCTGTGAAGCGACTCCCCTGCAGGTGGGGAGCCGGGGGCTCGAACCGGGATCCTCATGCCGGTCCTTGCGCTTAGCGCCACCTGCGCTTAACCCGCTGCGCTACCGCCCGGCTCCCTCTTTTAAATTTTTATTATATTTTTATTTATTCAATAGAGGCAGCCAGAAATCGAGAGGGGAGGGAGAGGTAGAGGGGGAGAGACAGAGAGTCACTTGCAGACCTGTTTCACTACTCGCAAAGCTTTCCCCCTGCAGGTGGGGACCGGGGTCTCGAACCTAGGTCCTTGTGCATTGTAACATGTATGCTCAACCAGGACTGGCCCCCTATACCTTGCAGTCTTATAACCCTGAAACAACTAACTAAAAAAATTAATCAATAAATGAATTCTTAGCTGCACCCCCCCCCCCCATAAACAAACCAACCTTGGGCCCAGAGTAACCACATGACAAAGGCTGTCCCACAGCTTTTCCGGGGGGGGGGGGGGGGACACACACGACTTTTTACCTAGTCAGGCTTGGAGTTCCGTGACTACCTGATGAGCCTGGTTGAAACCTGAGGGAACAATGAAGCCTTCCAAGTCATGGGTGTGAGGGAAAGGAGACTGGCCACTGAGAGCTGAGATATGTTCATTTTGTGAATACAATTCAGCATCCCACTGAGGCAAAGCTGTCTTCAACACAGTGGGGAATGCGGAACACCACGTGCAGGGGGGCCCCCCCGCTGCAGCACTCAGGGAACAAGCAGCTGGGGGCTTCACACAGACACAGACCCTCCAGTCCGGCTGCTGGGAACATGTGAGGGAGGCCAGGTCACGTGGGCGTGATCAGCAGCCGGCACAGACAATGGAACTGAAGAGATTTAAGGGGAAGACTAGTGGAAATCTCTCTCTTGCTTGCTGCTCTTGTTTCCTGGTCTCTCAGCCTCCTGCTTCTCCAGGCGTGCCCTTTTTTCTCCCAGAATCTGTGCATCTGGGAACATGATGGCTGGAGAATGAACTTATTGCCAGTAGTAACTCACGTCGTGTGCTAGCCACTTAGGGATTTAAGTCTTTCCTCCTTTGTCTTTTCCATTACAATGACTTTTAAAAACTAATCTGCCAATTTTATAAAAAAAAAAAAACAAAAAAAGAGCCCTTTTTATTTTATTTTACTTTACTGATTTTTAAATTTTTTACAATAACAGCCCACCTGCCTTGAAATAGAAACAAAACCAGGCGAATTCTCTAACTCTGTGAGCCATTCACGCAAGCCGTCCCCTCTCCTGGCTTCTTCAGTCAATAGGTACATCTAAAGCATCTGCACAGTTGGCACCAACAGGATTTAAAGTTTCTAAACTTTAACTTCAGTGTTTCAGTGTGGAGAGAAACTTGTCCTATGTGTATCCCCAACACCTGAAGGCCTGGCATGTTGGCGGTATCATTAGGTATCTATTGTAGAAACGAAACAACTCCAGAAACAGGAAAGGACAGTAATGACAGGAGCCAGAGAAGACCCACAACCTGACAGAATTTTGCTAACCAAAATACCTTGTTGGGTGCCCATCTGTGAAACCAACCAACCATCCTTAGCAAACAGCAGTAAGCCACCTGACAGTCTAGGAAATGCCTTCACATTCCAGTCTCTTGCCCATCGCTGCAAATCTGTGCAACAACTGTGAACATCACTCCCATTTTATAAACAGGGAGCCGGAGCAAGCCAGTCTGAATCCCGGCCCATGTGCCTCCTACTGCACCGTGCTGCTATGACAGGAAGCTGACAATATAACATCGGAGGTAGCACCTCGTTCTAAAATTCTAGCACGGTGTGACTCCACATTCCTAAGTTTGCTCAAGTGGGAATCAAACATTCCACTCACTCAGCGTGGCCCAGATTCCAGGCTCGCCTTCCTTCTCAGTGCACTTACCCGGCAGGGTTGCTCTAGTGAAATGGAGAAACTTACTGAAGTCCCAAGTAGAAGGTTTGGCACATGAAGGACCCTTGAGAAAAAGTCCCTCTTCTAAACAGCTGCTGGGTTGTTGGAGAAATCATGACACGTTTTTGCACAGAAAAGCAGAAAAGATGTGTCATGACTTTTCTGACAACCCAACAGCTCTGAATTAGACATGTCTGAATTGTACATGGGGACTTGCTTTAAAAAATCCCCGTCAAGCATTAATGTCCGCAAAGACGCCAGTCAGGAAAACCAGGGACATGTCCTGCTGCCCTAAGCTTCCTGGACTAAGACAGCAGGAAGCGCCAAACTTCGGGCATGTCTTCCACCCAATGCGAGGTAGTGGACAGTGCCTTCCCACTGCCCTCGTTCTCAGGCCTACTGGCACAGACCCACACTTGCACCGGCACACAGGACCATGCCCGGAGCTAAAGACAGTCACCGACACGTGGCCTGCCAGCGTATTTCTAGCAGGCCCTGACCCCGGGGTGGGCTCCTCTTACACGCACAGTGACAGCAAGATCATGAGAAGTGGGCAGGGAAATTCACGGGGGAAGAGGGAGAGGAGGAGGACAGAGAGCCAGACACCACACGAGAGGGGTACAAAATCACAAAATGCATCAAGTGTGCTCAGTGACATTTTCACAGCGACACTCTCTAGAACTGCTCGTTGCTCACAAAAAAAAAAAAAAGAGAGAGGAGAGGGGGGAGGCTCCTCCAAGGAGCCCGGAAAGACCTTCCCACAAAGCTCTGCCGTGAGCAGGTCACCTCGGGCAGGGTGGGGGTGACTGTGGCGAGGACGCGGGGCTGAGATCACGTGAGGCATCTTGCCTCTGGTCCAGCTGTCTGCCAAGCATTTGCTGAGGGCAGCGCCTGTTCTCCGGGCTCCTTTCCCCATGGCAGCCTAAAGAGCCGAACTCAGGAAGCTGCTTACCCGCACTGTCGCTGCGACCGACCGACCGACCGACAGACCGCGCGCAGGGCGACTCTCCTACCAAGACGCCAGTCCCCACAGTTGGCTGTCGACGTCGTGCCTCATTTAGGCTAATGAAATACTGATTTCTTCATTAAAGAGACACTATGAATAAACATTAGATCAATTCAATTTACACACATTCTAACACCAGATCTCATCACATTAAAATGCTGACATATTCAAATGACCTATTTTTAATAACATTTCTGTTAAGTATGCACAGAAATATGCATTCTTGTTCCTAAGGGAATACCCAACATCACAAAAGAAAGAAAAGGCGTGATGCTCTCATTTTTGCAGAGGAGCATTTCAAATTCTTAAGAAAATAATCTTCAAAGACTCCCCTGAAAGGAATGGGGGGGGCCCTCTGCAAAGGCTGTGACAGCTCTGGTGAAGACCACCCCAGGGGCCGGGAGGAGCCCTGTGCGCTCACTGCTCAGCCTCCAGCTCTCCTGACATCTCCACGCTCCGCGCGCTTGGGGGGTTTAAAAGCTTTCTGACTGCAGCTGCTGAGTACTGCAAGCAGTGATCTGCAGAGGGGCTCCCACTCCAGGAGAGACGGACCCTAGATCCCTAAGTCCCCGCTAGTATGTCCTACAGGTCACCTCAGTAAGTCACTCCAGCATTGCGGACACTTGCCCCAAGCAGGTGAGGCCACTTCAGGCACCCTGAATGCATCGGGCACCTGTGACGCAGCAGCAGCAGCCGGCTTCAAGCTGTGGCCAGTTAGGTGCCTTCGGGAAAGTGGAGACCAGGTGTCACCAGGCCCCAGAACCCGGAGACCAGGACTGTGGGCTGCCACGGCCTGCGTGCCCGGCAACTTGACGGCATGTTTCTAAAGCTGCCTCCTTTCCTTGAACCTCAAATCCAACTTCTAACTGTTTGTTCTTAGAAAATACCTTTCAGGGGGCTGGGCTGAGCACAACTGGCTAAGGTACCATGTGCAAGGACCTGGGTTCAATTCCCCGGTCCCCACCTGCAGGGAGGAATCCTCCCAGGTGGTTTCTGATTTGCTTGTGCCCCTAGCCGTACCAGGAGGTAGGCACTGGACGCGCCGGCAAGTAGCAGACAGCCCTAGTGCCGACGCCATGTCAGCCTCACCCTGGACCGGCACCAGGTGCGGCGAGGGAGTGGAGAAGAGGGATCGAGGACGCCTTTTCGTATTTCTGAGCAAGAAAGCTGTCAGGCTGAACGAGACTGTGTCCAAAACCTCAGGAGGCAAAGCAGAGGGGCGACCGTCGGCCAGAGAGGACGGTTTATATGGCAAAACTACGGAATTTTGACTAAGCTGAATTCACGCAAATATCAACGGGGAAGAAAATTAACTTTATCCATACGATACACATGTATGTAATGACTGCAGCAGGGAAGGAGAATGAAGTCTGAGGCCAAGGGTTTACACTCATCATCAAGACAGGGCCGGGAACCAAGACAGGCTGCTGACCGCACTGTGTGCAGGTCCAAGCCCTGGAGCACCTTTTGCCAGAGCTGAGCAGGGCTCTGAATCTGTTTTTCTCTCTCCTAAACAAATTAATCCACTAATTAATTTGAGGGGGGTAATAACTGATTTAGCTAAAAACCTTCCGTGGGGGCCGAGAGCTCGCCGACCTAGCAGAGTCACGCTGCGTGACATGCCAGGACCCGGCCTCGATCCCCAGCCACATGAGGACACCTGCAGCACAGAAGAGCCTTCACCAACGGTAGGAGGTCTCTCCTCACTCTCTCACATCCTCTGTCTAGAGATAAGCAAATAAACAAACCTCTGGGAGTGGTGGAACTGTGTGGGCACGCAGCCCCCATGAAAACTCTGGCAGGGCAGAAAAAAAAAGTAAAAAAAGAGAAAAATCAATGAACACTAAATCTGGTGAACGAAGGTTTGATGAGAACTAAGGTATGTGTGGGCTTAAAGCAGCGCCTTGCAAAGGGGACTTTTGAGTGAATCGACTTAGCAGACACAGGCTGAATGACAGCTGACGCACAGGCCCGAGAGGATCACACCACCATTCACTGGCGCCCCAGCCCCAGCACAGGCCATGAAGCGAATCATGCAAAAGACCAGAAGAACCCAAACTGGCAGGTACTCTATATAATGACCAGTCTGAGCTCAGAAAATGCCGTGATCATGGGAGCAAATGGCTACGGAACAGGTCCAGACTGAAGGAGGCTGGAGAGATTTTTTTTTCTTCTCCTTAAACAAAAACAAAGAAACAAAAAATAATGGTTACTGATGATAAATTTAAAATTGTAATAGGCGGGGGCTGGGTGGAAGCACAAGGACCGGCATAAGGACCATGGATTGAGCTCCCGGCTCCCCACCTGCAGGGGAGTCGCTTCCCAGGCGGTGAAGCAGGTCTGCAGGTGTCTGTCTTTCTCTCCCTCTCTCTGTCTTCCCCTCTTCTCTCCATTTCTCTCTGTCCTATCCAACAACGACGATAGACAACAAGGGCAACAAAGGGGCAGAATGGCCTCCAGGAGCAGTGGACCGAGCCCCAGCAATAACCCTAAAGGCAAAAAAAAAAAAAAAAAAAAAAGCTGTGATAAGCAAAAAAACTGTCATCTAAATAACCCTCCGCTCCATTTTCAACGCTTGAGTGCTCCCTTTTCAAACTGCTTCCTCTGCAGATAGATGAACAGAAGTAGACAGAAAGTTGAAGCAGAATCATACATTCAATTCTGGAACTTTTCCAGCTTATACACAAATCGAGAAATCGGTCTGAGGCACAGCACACACTTCCCCGCCGGCCGCACTATCTGCTTCGTCACCAGCGGCATCACAGAAAGCAAGCTTCCTGTAGCATCAAACAAGTGCCATGAGCAGGAGTGACCATGAACCAAAGAGGGAGGATAGATTTCACACTGGCCAAATCACACTCCACATCAGTTAGGACCAACGGAGCCCATGAGTGTTGATGTTTCTGCGACGCTTCACTATCAGATGGCGACGTCGGCGAGGTAAGAAAGGACAAGACGACCATGCAGGCCACTGCTGGCTCTCTTGTTGCACTCTTCAGACCCCAGTAGCTTCACACTGGTTTCCCATGTACTCCGGACTTGCTACAGAGGCGAAAAGAAGAGTTTTTCCCTGTCCACTCCGGGGAGTGCAATCTACTCCAAGTCCGAACCCTTGCCAATACTGTAGACCTGAAATCGGATGCCCATTTTGCTCTGAAGAACCGAGCTAAAACTTTATCACCATCCTGTGCTTCTTGATTCAAAACTGAATCGTCAATTATCCTCAGTCCAGAAAAAAGTTAGGGAGGTCACACAGTGGAATTTTTTCTTTTATTTACTTGTTTTGATTATTAAATTACTAAATTCTAGTAACGCACTCTAGTAATGTGAATCTTATTGGTGTACAGTAAGATTACAGGAGTAAAAAGATAAAAGTCGCCGGGGTATAGTTCCATGTGGAATTTGTTTCTATGCATTCAGTAATGTTAAAGAAATCTGAAAGAACCTTCAGGTCTCAAATAAAAATATTAGGCTCAATGGGGACAGCTTTGCACTTGGAATGGAGGTTAGCAGGCCGACCGGCTTAGACTGGATAAGAAGCTCCTAACCGAACGGAAGTCAACCATTAGCCAAATTCACGCTCACCAGCTGCACATATGTTTCGCTGTAAGCACTTATGGGTCACAGGCAGTGAAGCAGGTCTGCAGGTGTCTGTCTTTCTCTCCCCCGTTGTCTTCCCCTCCTCTCTCCATTTCTCTCTGTCCCATCCAACAATGACGACAACAACAACAATAATAACTACAACAACAATAATAACTACAACAACAATAAAAACAAGGGCAACAAAAGAAAAAATAAATAATAAAAAAATTAAAACAATATATGTGATCCAGGAGGTGGCGCAGTGGATAGGGCATTGGATTCTCAACTATGAGGTCCTGAGTTCGATCCCCAGAAGCACATGTGCCAGAGTGATATCTGATTATTTCTCTCCTCCATCTTTCTCATGAATAAATAAATTACAAAATAAATAATAAAAAATAAAAATAATATCAGGTGTGACAGACGGCTGTCACAATGTATACACAGTGGGTCTATCTTCCCAGACAGGGTCTAATGTGGGTAACGCTTCCTTTTCTCGTGGCCTCAGAGGACTAAGAGCTGGTACAGAGCTTCAAAACGATCACATTTGTCTTAAGCAGCAAGGGAGGGAGGGGGGGAGAGAACCAGAGCACTGCTCAGGCACACACAATGCCGGGATTCCACTCAGAACTGTGTGCTTCACACTCCGATGCTTACCTCCTGGGCCACATTATTTGGCTTTTTTTTTTTTTTAATGGGGTGGGGGGAGGCGTGGTAGAAACCAGAGCATGACTCTAGCACACGTGACACTGGGGATCAAACTCAGGATCTCACGCCTTATCCACTGTAACACCCTCTCCAGGCAGCGGGTCTCCTCTCATCTGGAGACTTTTTGCTTTTTAAATCAGACAATAACTAATTTCCAGAACTTGGACTTTTGTTATCATACAGAGTGAAGAATTACAGAAGACAGTAAGCTATGATAAGCCAAATGCCACTTGTTTAGTCAGCAAGACAAAGGCCAACTGTCACAGCTTCTCCAGGCTGGAAAGGGACTGGGCAGAAAGCAGCTGCTTGTCTCATGATAATTCAGTTCTCAAGCTGACTGTGCCCTGAGCAAGTAAAGTCAAAGACCACTCCCACAGCGCTTCCCTTCTTAACCACCTTCTAGAAAACCTGCCCTCTAGCCAAACCAAGTGCCCTTAGATAAAACTTGGGGGTTGGGGGGGGGGGCTCTGGGTAGTGGCACACCTGGTTGAGTGTACATGTTACAGTGTGCAAGAAGCCGGGTTCAAGCCCCTGGTCCCCCACTGCAGGGGGAAGCTTCACAAGCAGTGAAACAATGTTACGGGTCTCTCTCTCTCTCTGTCTCTATAATAATGAAATAAAATAAAACTCTGGTCTACAAGGATATATGTAGAATTTTGTACGGAAATATAAGAAGGGCGGCAGAAAACAGGCAGCAAACTTGAGCTAGGCTGCAGACACAGAAAGTCAGGGGAAGCCAGAGGTGCAAGGACCAGCAGGCAGTCAGCGCAGGGGCTGCAAAGCAAGGCGTGGCCAAGCACAAGTCAGCTGGTCAGCGAAGTGGGCCGTTCAGCAAAGACAAAGGCTCCGGCTCCCAACACCAGCAGGTCCCGTGAGCAACGCCTGTGACTTCAAGTCACCAGGCAGATCTACTGGGTCACACCTCCGCCAAACATGCCGCACCCACAACTGCTATAGGTCTGGAAAAACACACAACAGCGCAGCATTTGCAAATGTTCTTACTGTCCACAGGAAAGTCAGGGTCTTGTCTGTCCTCAGAGTTCTCAGACATCGAGCCACAAACATGGACACCATATGCGGAGGGACTGGGGCACACTCAAGGACGCCAAGGAGAAAGGTGTAGGATAAGAAGGGAACTAACTGTGAGGCCAGGAGTCAAGCTCAGGACTGGGCCATCCCAGAAGGCTGCTAGGGTCACTTTTGCCAGATTCCCTGGCAGACGATTCAGTTATTTCAGTTGACTTTTCTTGTGCAGCACTAACTAGCAAGTGAAGCAAAGGGCCATATATGCACAGTGCTACCAAGTGGTCTTCCGGCTCAGTATTTTACTCTTTTTTCCTAAGACTGAGCGCTGCTGCGGCATCCCGAGTGCCACTGGCACTGTCCATGGTGCTGAGAAGCAAATAGGGCACCATTCAGCAACAACGTGTGTCCTACCCACTGAGCTAAAACCAGGTCCTCAACTATTTAACTTTTTTGTCAGGAACCTTGTTTATTTCTCTGTGAACTCACCTGTCAATCTCATCCTCCACACAAGTCCTAAGTGGGGCGAACAAAACCACTGCGTAGGGTATCATTTCCCAAGTGTCAAGTGACACATCAGTGAAAGCTCTGGTTGAAATATCTGCGTTGGGCTGGCAAAATGGCTCGCTTCGTGCTCAATGTGCACTGCTGTGCCACATGTGGGACCCGGGTTCAAGCACGGCCCCCACCGCACAGAAGGAAGCTTTGGTGCAGTGGCCTCTTTAACTCTCTCTGCCTCTTCCCACCCCTTCCGCCTGCACCCTATCTGTAATCTCTCTCACATGGTTGGTCCCCAACCTCCCTCCCTCCCTTCCTTCTTTCCCTTAAAAAGTATTTTATGGGGGCCGGGCAGTGGCACGCCAGGTTAAGCACACATAGTATAAAGCGCAAGGACTGGTATAAGGATCCCGGTTTGAGCCCCTGGCTCCCCAGCTGCAGGGGGGGGTTACTTAACAAGTGGTGAAGCAGATCTGCAGGTGTCTGTCTTTCTCTCCCCTCTGTCTTTCCATCCTCTCACAATTTCTCTCTGTCCTACCCAACAACAACAATGGAAAAAAGATGGCCGCCATGGATTCGTAGTGTAGGCACTGAGCTCCAGCAACAGCCCCGGAAGCAACAACAACAACAACAAAGTATTTTATTTCTTTTAATGAGGGACAGAGGAGAATACACAGAGACCAGAGCCCTGCTCAGCTCTGGTATATGGTGGTGCTGGGGCTTGAACCTGGGACTTTCAGGGCCTCAAGCATGAAAAGTCTCCATTGTGCTATATCCCAAGCTCTCTCTCACATTGTTTAAATAATACAGTATTACCCTCCTCACCTATTTCCTCACTCACTCCCAAGCTTTGTCAAAAGCAAAGACTGCAAAAGCTGATTAAGGGCAAGAGACAGGCATACTTTAACGATGACTCTTTAGTCACTATCAGGCCACCCCATCAGCTGGGGCTCTAGTTGGGGAGTCCTGAGATTCCCAAACAGACATGATGGGCCTAGACCTCGAATAAATCCCTCTCTCCATTGTTACCAGTCATCTATATCAGGAATAACAAAACCGACCCCTTTGTGGACCCCCATAGGACCTTGCCCTCAATAGTGGTAGAGAATGTTCCATCCTCCGAAGGGAGGCTGGACAACATACTCTGTGCTACACCTGAGGAAGATGGTCCTGATATTGGGGCAGCTTGGAATGTTCCTACTCATGACCACAGAATGTGAGCTCAGACCTACAGGGATGCAGAGGTCACATAGGCTCCTAAGCTGAATATGGGCCCCAGATCACATCAAATCGATGGGGTTTACAGTTAGCAATATTTATATTCCTTTCCCATATTTTTAAAAATATTTTTATATTTATTTATTTTCCCTTTTGTTGCTCTTTTTATTGTTGTTATTATTGCTGCTGTTGTTGTCGTCGTTGTTGGATAGGACAGAGAGAAATGGAGAGAGGAGGGAAGACAGAGAGGGGGAGAGACAGACAGACACCTGCAGACCTGCTTCACCGCCTGTGAAGCGACTCCCCTGCAGGTGGGGAGCCGGGGGCTCAAACCGGGATCCTGATGCCGGTCCTTGTGCTTTGCGCCATGTGTGTTTAACTCCCACACCTTTCCCATATTAGGGAGCTACTCTCTTCCCAGATCCAACGTTCTGGTCCTTTTTCCAGCCATGACATCATCTCCCCAGACAATAACTTGGATCCACCTGCATATCAGATTTCAGGCTCAGGGGAAAAAAAAAAAAAACTAGTATAGCCACAGGTCCTTTGGAATATAACTAAAATATGCCTACTAGCTATCTACAGAACGGAGACCCCCTCCCCCCCAACTCATCATCTGCACCAGTCTTTAGGTTCATGATTAGTAAAGATTGTTTGGCTTTATATGTTAACTCTCTTTTCAGCCACCAGGTTCCAGATGCTACCATGATGCCAACCAAAATTCCCTGGACAGACAACCCCACCAATGTATCCTAGAGCTCTGCTTCCCCAGAACCCCAACCCGATAGGGAAAGAGAGAGGCAGGCTGGGAGTATAGATCGACCTGTCAACATCCATGTTCAGCGGGGAAGCGATGACAGAAGCCAGACCTTCCACCTTCTGCATCCCACAATGACCCTGGGTCCATGCTCCCAGAGGGATAGAGAATGGGAAAGCTATCAGGGAGAGGGGGTGGGATACAGAGATCTGGTGGTGGGAACTGTGTGGAGTTGTACCCCTCTTACCCTATGGTTTTACAGTGTTTCCTTTTTATAAATAAATAATAATAATGCAATATTTCCAACAATGGGAGAGTGGCATGGTAGCCCATGCCTTTAGAACGGTGACACTGCGAGATGATGGCCCACATAAGGAGTCTACGAGATCTGAAACACAACCCCACGAGGACCAAGCCTCATGTAGCCCTGTTGGCTAGCCTGGCATTGCCTGGCACTAGTCAGGGAGCTAAGAGCTCTCAAATTTGATTTACTCAAAGAAAAGATGAAAACCAGGTTAGGCGCACATAATACCACACAAGGATCCCAGTTTGAGCCTCGGGCTCCCCACCAGCAAGGGTTCACTTCACAAGTGGTAAAGCAGGTATGCAGGTGTCTTATCTTCCTCTCTGCCCTATCAAAAAAAAAAAAAAAAAAAAAAGGCCACAGGTGCAGTGGATTTGTAGTGCCTGTAACGAGCCCCAGTGGAAGAACAGCAAAGAAAATGGCACCCCAAAAAATCGTGAGTCAAAAGATGAAAACCTTACTTCAGTTTTACATAATGTACTGAACATACTTTTTAAGATATTTATTTATTCCCTTTTGTTGCCCTTGTTTCTGAGCATATTTTTAAAGTGTGGTGTTATGATTAGCTATGGCTGTGCCTGTTATTAGTAATCTTACCAAAGCTTTAGCTACCAACTTAAATTTATTTTAAAACAATGGTCATAAATAGGCTGTATTTCCATCACTATTTCAGGTGCTCACTGGTAAGATAAAGCTAAGCCACAACTCAAACTAAAAATACAGGACACAATCCACTGACCTCTATCACTCAGAGTTCAGCAGACAGCTACGGGCAGGTGTCCGCTCATCCCCAGTGTTCACAAGACGGCAAGAAAACACAGTTTCCTCCAGACCCTTCCCCAAATGTGACTGACTGACACCCAGATCATTATTATTATTATTACTATTTGCCTCCACGTTTATAGCTGGGCTCAGTGCCTGCACTACGAATTCTCTGCTCCTAGAGGCCATTTTTTCCATTTTGTTGCGCTTGTTATAGTTGTTATTGTTTATTGTTGTCATAGCTGTTGTTGTTGGATAGGACAGAGAAATGGAGAGAGGAGGGGAAGAAAGAGAGGGGGAGAGAAAGACAGACACCTGCAGACCTGCTTCACCGCTTGCAAAGCAACCCCCTGCAGGTGGGGAGCCAGGGGCTCGAACCAGGATCCTTATGCCGGTTCTTGTGCTTTGCGCCACGTGCATCAACCCGCTGTGCCACTGCCCAGCTCCCTATATTTTTCTTTTTTTTGGGGGGAGGGGGGCAAAGCCCCACCAGCTCTATTAGTGGTGCCGTGACTGAGCCTGCGACCTTCCACACGCGAGTCCCGCTTTGCTATACCCCTGGCCCCAGTTCACATTTCACACAGAGTCCGTCTCAGCAGTGTCAACAAGGCATCAGATGTAAATAATGAAACCCGAGCAGTACAAAAAGAAAACAGAAGCATCTTTTACTTACTTATTTTTTTGTCATCATCAGGACTCCACCGCTCCAAGCCAAATTTCCAGATAAAAAGAAAGAGGGAAAGACACCGCAGCACTGCACCTTTCTCCAGCGTGTGTGTGTGTGTGTGTGTGTGCGTGCGTGCGTGCGTGCGTGCGTGCGTGCGTGCGTGCGTGTGACGGCAGGGCTGAGTCTGGGCTGTGCATGTGGCAAGGCAGGTGCAGTATCTTACCAACCTCAAACAAGAAGGAATTTTAAGGGGCCAGGTGGTGGTGTACAATGTGCAAGGACCTGGGTGCTGGGTGGTGGTGCAGCGGGTTAAGAGCACATGCCAAAAAGCACAAGGACCGGCATAAGGATCCCGGTTCGAACCCCGGCTCCCCACCTGCAGGGGAGTCGCTTCCCGGGCAGTGAAGCAGGTCTGCAGGTGTCTGTCTTTCTCTCCCCTCTCTCTCTGTCTTCCCCTCCTCTCTCCATTTCTCTCTGTCCTATCCAACAACCATGACAGCAATAAAAACAATAATAATAACAGCAACAATAAGCTAGGGCAACAAAAGCAAAAGATAGCCTCTAGGAGCAGTGGATTCATAGTGTAAACACCGAGCCCCAGCAATAATCCTGGAGAAGGGGGAAAAAAAACCAAAAAAACTGAGTAACAATGTGCAAGGACCCAGGTTCCAGCCCCCTGTCCCCACCTGTAGAGGGAAGCCTTTCGAGTGGTGAAGCAGTGCTGCAGGTGTCTCTGTCTTTATACTTCTATCATCCCCTTCCCTCTCAATTTCTGACTGTCTCTATCCAATAAATAAAAATAATAAAAATGTTTTTAAAGAAGTTTAAGGAGTAATTTTAAAAATAAAGTTAGGAGATTTTAATCCTGTAGGAAAATAGATATGGGAGATGAGCAACCTCACAGGACAGAGACACAAGTGGCTCGTAAGTGTCTGAAACGACGCTTAACTCAGCACAAGAAACATAAAACCACAATGTTGTGTCATTTTTCATCTGTCAAACGGGCAAAGATCACCTCACATAAAAGTACTCTGGGCTGGGGGCCAGGCAGTAGCACACCGGGTTAAGCGCACATAGTCTGAAGTGCGAGGACTGCTGCAAAGATCCCAGTTCGAGCCCCCGGCCCCCCACCTGCAGGGGGTCACTTCACAGGCAGTAAAGCAGGTCTGCAGGTGTCTGTCTTTCTCTCCCCCTCTCTCTCTTCTCCCCCTCTCTCAATCCTATCCAAAAACAAAAACAAAAGGGAAAGATGCCTGTCAGGAGCAAGGATTTGTGGTGCAGGCACGAAGCCTCAGCAATAACTCTGGAAGCAAGAAAAAAAATTTTCTCTTCTGGGCCAGAAGAGAAATTGGTAAAATCTGTGGAAGGCAACTGGACACTATGAGTCAGAGTTACAGACGTGGAATCCTCTGACCCAGCAGCGCGACTCTGAGATGCTGGCAGCATGACACGTGCACAAGGTCTTGTCACCAAAGAGCTCGCAGCAGCTCAAGCCTGGAAACGTCAGCCGCCATCAAAGGGGAACTGTGGTCTGTCTGTACAATGGGGTTTGGTGCGGCTGCTCACAAAGCAGCTCTTCACTCACTGAGGAGAACCGGCGCCGACTATATTTACAGAGCAACACACACACAAGCGGCAGCTGCCGCACCTGCATTTTAAAGGGGAAGGACGACATCTGAGCTTCCGCTGCGCTGAACCAGAGTGTGCACACGACTGAAGAACTTGCCGGCGGCTGCTTCTGAGGGGAAGAGCACAGGCTTTGAGAGATTCTCACTGCACACCTTCTGAATTCGGAACCATGTGAATGTATTACCTAATTTAAAAGGAAGATACCCCGGGAGTCGGGCGGTAGGTAGCGCAGCGGGTTAAGCGCAGGTGGCGCAGAGCGCAGGGACCGGCGTAAGGATCCCGGTTCGAGCCCCCGGCTCCCCACCTGCAGGGGAGTCGCTTCACAGGCGGTGAAGCAGGTCTGCAGGTGTCTGTCTTTCTCTCCCCCTCTCTCTCTGTCTTCCCCTCCTCTCTCCATTTCTCTCTGTCCTAGCCAACAACGACGACAAAAATAACAACAATAAAACAACAAGGGCAACAAAAGGGAATAAATGTGTTTAAAAAAAACAAAAAAAAAACTTCAGATCTTATTCTAAGGAATAGGAAAGCATTAGAAGACCTTCCTCAGTGGAGAAATAGGGTCTGGCCTGTATTTTTAAGACATCACTGCTGGGGGTGGCGAGGGTCATTTTGGGCACTGGATCTCAAGAACAAAGGCAGGTAAGTTTCTCCTCTCAACAACTCCAGGGTCCATGGGTGCCAAGGCAAGCAGCCAGAAGTCCACTCAGAGCCCACAGGAATAATCCCGCGAGAGATGCTGTTCCCTTAAGCCAGGGAAATAGCAGTTGAAATGGGAAGTGACTGGATTCTGGATACTTTTAAGGCAGAGAGCCAGCTGGTTTTACTGAATAAAAACCAACAGGTTTTACTTGGAAGAAGACTGAGAGGAGAGGGGACCAGGTGGTGGCGCACCTGGTTAAGCGCTCACATTACAATGCACAAGGACCCAGGTTCAAGCCCCTGATTCCCACCTGCAGCGGGGAAGCTTCATGAGTGGTGAAGCAGGGCTGCAGGTGTCTCACCTACTTCTCTCAATTTCTGTCTCTATTCAATAAATATGTTAAAAAAAATTAATGATTTAAAGAAGACCGAGAGAAGTCCCAGTTGGTTCCAAGGTATTTAGCTCACACAACTTTTTACAATGATCTAAGAGGTTAATTATAAAGTTACACCTTAATATAAGCCAACTGTTCTAAAATAGGTTATGAACATGATCAAGAAAGGCCAGTGCTTATCTATATGCCAAATTAGAAGCTGCAGGAAACTTTAAAGTTGAAAAAGAACACTTCCGGGGTTCATTCTCTAAGTAATAAGTGTTTATACTCTGCCACATATCTATTAGGCACAAAGCTGTACTTAAAATAGACAACTGACTGGGAGTCGGGCGGTAGCGCAGCGGGTTAAGCGCACGTGGCGCAAAGCACAAGGACCTGTGTTAAGGATCCCGGTTCGAGCCCCCGGCTCCCCACCTGCAGGGGCGTCGCTTCACAGGCGGTGAAGCAGGTCTGCAGGTGTCTGTCTCTCTCTCCCCCTCCTCTCTCCATTTCTCTCTGTCCTGTCCAACAATGACAACATCAATAACAACAACAATAATAACTACAACAATAAAACAAAGGCAACAAAAGGGAATATATAATACGTATATAAATATATAAAAATGTAACCTAATAAAAATTAACTTGATCAGGAAAAAAAAAAAAAAAGGTTAAACATCACAGAAACTGAAAAATGCCTGCACAGACTCCAAGGACTAAAACAGGACTAATAATGGGAATAAGATATTTCAATCTCAGGGTTACCAAGATCTGATGTAAGGGAGAATGTTAAAGTAGCGCTTACAGGGAACTCCATGCCTTGAGCACATTTCCCAAGTAAGAAACGCAGGAAGTGTAGATTCCTGTCAGAAGCTAGGAAGACAACGGGTAAGCCTGAAGAAGACAGACACCTGCCATCCAAGAGTGAGCAGTCATATCCCTGTGACAGCTCTCTCACAAACCACTGTTTGCCTAATGAAGTGTAGAAGAAGTTTAAAAAATAGAAGAGAAATAAACCGCAGGTAATAACAGGACAGAAAATGGAGAGACAGGACGGCGGTGGCGCACCTGGTTGGGTGCACGCTACAGTGCGCCAAGGACCCAGGTTCAAGCCCCCAGTCCCCACCTGTAGGGGGAGCTTCATGAGTGGTGAAGCAGGGCTGCAGGTGTCTCTGTCTCTCTCCCTATCTCCCCCTCCCCTCTCGATTCCTGGCTGTCTCTATCAAATAAATAAAAAGACAATAAAAAAATTTAAAAAAAGGAAATGAAGAAACAGTAGCTGGTACTTTGAATTTAACGACACACTCTTACATGTCTGTTCAGGGAAGAAAAAAAAATCAGGAGTGAGGGGTGAAGTTCAAGCTGGTGACAGAGCCTGGCAGCTGCCCACGAGTGGCAGAGGCCTGACACTGCCCCAGCGGCTCCACTCCAGACACGCCACAGCTCTGCCGAGGAAGGTCAGTGTCGGCCCTCGGAAGGCCAGATCCATGATCACAGACAGATGGTCCGGAGCAGAAGGCAGCAGGGATGAGGGAAAGGCTGGCAAGTTGCTGAGAATGAAGAGCCAGAGCCAGAGCCAGCAGCAGAAGGGGAGGGAGAGCCGCTGAGCACACGGAGTGAGTCTCCACAGCCCTAAGAAACCTGTGCTGCCAGGGAAATACCCGCGGGGTGATTCACTCAATGAACACTTTGCCCTGGGAGTCGGGCAGTAGTGCCGCGGGTTAAACGCAGGTGGCGCAAAGCGCAAGGACCGGCTCAAGGATCCCGGTTCGAGGCCCTGGCTCCCCACCTGCAGGGGAGTCGCTTCACGAGCGGTGAAGCAGGTCTGCAGGTGTCTGTCTTTCTCTCCCCCTCTCTGTCTTCCCCTCCTCTCTCCATTTCTCTCTGTCCTGTCCAACAACGACATCAACAACAATAACTACAATAATAAAACAACAAGAGCAACAAAAGGGAATAAATAGGATGTAAAAAAAAAAAAAGGGAATAAATAAATATATATATTAAAAAAAACTTTTCTCTAGGGGGAGGGCAGCCCAAACATTTTTAGGATCAAGAGATACAGTAGAGACTTAGAATGGGAGTGAGAAAAGGGAGCAGGGTGCGTCACAAGGAAGTCCAGTTAAAGACAGGAAGAATGGAAGAAGCCGAGAGATGAGGACCAGAAAGAAGTCAAGATGAAAGGTTCACTGCAGGGATGAGGTCCCAAGGTCCCAGGGTCAGTCCCAGCACCACGACCAGAGCTGAGCAGGACTCTGGTCAAAATAAAACAACAACAACAGGTCACAGCAAGGAGAGTTCAATAGAGACGACCGGCCGTGGGAGACGCTGGGGAACCAGCATCCTGGAGAAATGACAGCGGCGGGCACCAAGGTCACACTGGAGCAGAAGCACACTCCTTCTACCGGAATTAGTCATTCTGGAGCTAAAACCACTCTGGCTAACGTCAAGACTCAAGTGTCTTGATGACTCATGATGGGACAAAACGGCAGAGTGAAGCAGAGGAGGAGACACCAAAACGCGAGCGGCCACGGTGCCGGCGACCCTGCAGTGGGCACGGAGCCATGCAAGATGACGGCGGGCACAGAGCAGAGAGGGAAGCCGCCAGCAAGGCAGAGAGAGGCGGTGGAGTCTCAGGTGGGGCTTCAAGGAGAGGCCAGGAGGAGGGGCAGACGGGCTGTGCCAGCCTCGCTGGCGCTGCACTTGGCGGCGTAGCCAGGACTCTGCCAGGCTTTTCAGCTCAGCCTGTGGGTCAGTCAGAGCTCTCTGGGAAAAGACAAATTGCTGGCACACCAAGGAAAGACCCGAGCCTGCCACCTGCCCTTTGCCGGTGAGCTGAGCTAGCACTGTCCTCAATCTTGCTGGCCAGACACGGCTATTCCAAAACCCAGAGCAGGGCGAGGAGCTGTGTGATTCCAACAATTAAGACGAAAGAAGGGACAGCAGCAGGAAAGGCGGCCCTGTTTTTCCAGGCCACCCGCAAAAGGGAGCTTCCTGCAGAGCTAGCTAGCTGCCTGCAGGCAGTCGAGACAGACACTGCTTCCTCCTGGGCTGGCTCAGCACACTCTCAACTCCATCTGAGGCTATGATCAACAACTTTTTTTCTTTTTTTGAAAATACTTATTTATTGGGAGTCGGGCTGTAGCGCAGCGGGCTAAGCGCAGGTGGCGCAAAGCACAAGGACCGGCATAAGGATCCCGGTTCGAACCCCGGCTCCCCACCTGCAGGGGAGTCGCTTCACGGGCGGTGAAGCAGGTCTGCAGGTGTCTGTCTTTCTCTCCTCCTCTCTGTCTTCCCCTCCCTCTCTCTCCTATCCAACAACAACAACAACAATAATAACTACAACAATAAAACAACAAAAGGGAATAAATAAATAAAATAAATATAAAAAAAGATTTAAAAAATACTTATTCCCTTTTGTTGGCCTTGTTGTTTTATTATTGTAGTTATTGATGTCGTCGTTGTTGGATAGGACAGAGAGAAATGGAGAGAGGAGGGGAAGACAGAGAGGGGGAGAGAAAGACACCTGCAGACCTGCTTCACTGCCTGGGAAGCGACTCCCCTGCAGGTGGGGAGCTGGGGAACACTGCTCAGTTGTGTCTTATGGTGGTGTTGGGGATCAAACCTGGGACCTCAGAGCCTCAAGCTTGAAAGGTTTTTTTGCAAAACATTATGCTATCTCCCCAGCCCTCTTCTCCTCCCCTATTATTCTCTCTCCTATTGAAAAAAAAAAATCGAAAAAATGACCACAGGAGCAGTGGATTCGTAGTGCTGGCATCAATTCCCAGCAATAACCCTGGAGGCAAATAAATAAAAAGAACAGAACAAGAAAATACATCAAGACTTTCCTGATAACCCAGCATTTTCTTTTTAAAAAAAATTTAATATTTTTTAATTATATTCTTTATTTTCTTTTATTGGGTAGAGACAGCCAGAAATCAAGAGGAAAGGGGGTAATGTAGAAGGAAAGACACAGAGTGACACTGCAGCCCCGCTTCACCACTTGTGAAGCTTTCCCCCTGCAGGTGGGGACCTGGGGCTCGAGCCTGGGACCTTGCACATTGTAACATGTGCGCTCAACCAGGTGTGCCACCACATGACCCTGCAACCCAACATTTTCTACATGTAAACTAGTCTCTGTACCAAATAATAAACATGCAAGATTATTCGCTGCATCATTAACTGTAATGGAAAAAGACTGACCATCAAGAGTCACCCGGTTAAATCATGTATAGTACGTCCTCGGCATGAAGTATAAGGTATTACAAGGGTGAAGAACTGTTCTGGGGCCGGGTGGTGGTGTACATGGTTGAGCACACACGTTATAATGCACAAGGATCTGAATTCCAGCCCCCAGTCCCCACCTGCAGGGGGAAAGCTTCATAAGTGGTGAAGCAGGGCTGCAGGAATCTCTGTCTCTCTCTCTCCCTCCCTATCACCCCCTTCCATCTCGATTTCTGGCGGTCTCTATCCAATAAATAGAGAATGAAATAAATAAATAATCATAATGAAAGAATGACTACTTCCATGGGAAAAATATTTTTTTTAAGTATTTTTATTTATTTTTGAGAGAGATGCAGAGAGAGAAAGACACAGAGAGAAATACCAGAGCCCTGTACATCTCTGGATTTTGATGGTGTGAGGGATTAAACCTGGGACTTCAGAGCCTCAGGCTCTGAGAGTCTGTTTGCATAACCATTACGAAATCTACCCCCACCCCTTCGATGAGAAAATCTTCAACATATATTAGGCAGAAAAAGAGCAGAGACAGGATAACCATACATAGTACACATCCTAACTTCTTTCAGATTTCTGCTCAAATTGCATCTTACTATTTTAACAAAAGGATGAATTAAAGGTGGTCCGGGAGGTGGCTCAGTGGATAAAGCATTGGATTCTCAACCATGAGGTCCTGAGTTTGATCCCTGGCAGCACATGTACCAGAGTGATGTCTGGTTCTCTCTTTCTGCCTGTCTTTTTTATGAATGAATAAATTCTTTAAAAATTTAATTAATTAATTAAAGGGGATTGGGCAGTAGTGCAGCGGGTTAAGCGCACATGGCGCGAAGCACAGGGACCAGTATAAGGATCCTGGTTCAAGCCCCCTGGCTCCCCACCTGCAGGGAGGTCACTTCGCAAGCGGTGAAGCAGGTCTGCAGGTGTCTACCTTTCTCTCCCCTCTCTGTCTCCCCTCCTCCCTCTATTTCTCTCTGTCCTATCCAACAACAACAATGGCAGTAATAACAGAAACTCACCCCCTGGCAACAATAACAATAATAACAACAACAACAAGGGCAACAAAAGGGGGGGAAATGGCCTCCAGGAGCAGTGGATTTGTGGTGCAGGCACCAAGCCCAGCAGTAACCCTGGAGGCAAAAAATAAAAAATAAAAGTATTAAAATAAAATAAAATGTGACTCCAAGGAAGAGACAAAGCTGAGGGGTGGGGGGACAGAAATGGCAGCTGGATCAGCCTGGCAAAACTGTACTATAGTTCGGTGCTAAAGCACATTTATGGCCAGGAGATGGTGGTGCACACAGCAGGGAGTACACCTTTTTTTTTCTTTTGGTAATTACTTTTTTAAAATAATTTTATTTATTTTCTTATATTGGATAAAGACAGAGAGAAATTGAGAGGGGGTAGAGAGGGAGAGAGACAGAGAGACACTTGCAGCCCTGTTTTACCGCTCGTGAAGCTTTTCCCGTGCATGTGGGGACCAGGGCCTTGAACCTGGGTCCTCGTGCACTGTAATATGTGAGCTTTTAACCAGGGGCACTACTGCCTGGCCCCTAGAGCACACACTTTACTATGCTTGAGGGCCAGGGTCAAGCCCAGTAACCAACCACATGGGAGCACTACGCAAAGGGGAAGCTTTAGAAGCAGTGGGATGGTGGATTAGTGTGATGTGGTGGTGTCTCTTTCTCTGTCACTCTCCCTATCTCTCATGGGAAAGAAAGACAAAAGAATCTGCTGAGAGGGGTGCAGACAGATGTAAGCACAGTATGTGGGGCCTTGCATAAGCCGAGGTCGAGCTGGCCCTGAATGCCGTGTCAGAATCCTTTAACCTCTCCAAACCTCCTCCCCTGGCCCGACCGCTCCTATGTCAAACTAGATGGCAACCCACTCTCTCCTCTTTTGATACAAGTCGCTTCTGTTATCTGCTATCACGCCCACCTCCGCTCTCACAGCCCTCTCCCTGCCCCATCGGGGGTGCTTTTAGGCCTCGCTTCTGATCCTGGGGTTTCCCATTCCTTGACACACATCAACTGCAAGGGCCTCTGGGCCCGCTTCCCTAACGTCCCCCTGCCACAGTTAAAATGCATCCTTGCCACTTGCTCCTCCTGCGCCAGCCTGATCAAAACACCTGCTATACAAAATCTCGGGGTTAATCCCCGTGGCTTAAAAGCCAATGCCCTCTGGCAGATTGATGTCACCCATTTGCCTTCCTTTGGCAGACAAAAATATGTCTTTGTCTCAGTTGATACCTTCTCTAAATTTATGTGAGCCATAGCTCAGACCGGGGAAAGTTCAAAAAAAGCTTATAAGTCATATGCTGTCCTGCTTTGTTGTAATGGGCATGCCCCTCCAAATGAAAACCGACAATGGACCCGCCTTTGTCAGTCAACAATTTAAAATTTTCTGTTCCCTCTGGAACATCTCCCACACCACAGACATCCCCTATAATCCTCAGGGATAGGGGATTGTTCAAAGGGCTCATCAAACCCTTAAGGCTCAATTACTAAAAGAAAAAGGGGGGTATACACCCCCCAATATCCAGCTGACAGCTCAGATATTTCTTAAATAAAACATCCGGATAAGACAGGGCCTCTGAAGTAAAGACTGCAGTAGAAGAAAGAACACCTGCACAGTTCGACCACAGCAGAGAACTCCAACACGGCACATCGGCCAAGTGGCTGTGACCAGCCAGAGGAAGGCCCGCCTCAGCGCATCAGGATAAACTCCCATGTGGCTCGCTACCTGGACCTATGTTGAAATACTTAACTCTTGGGAGTCGGGCGGTAGCACAGCAGGTTGAGTGCACATGGCGCAAAGCACAAGGATCGGCATAAGGATCCCGGTTCGAACCCCGGCTCCCCACCTGCAGGGGAGTCACTTCACAGGCGGTGAAGCAGGTCTGCAGGTGTCTATCTTTCTCTCCTCCTCTCTGTCTTCCCCTCCTCTCTCCATTTCTCTTGTCCTATCCAACAAAGACGACATCAACAATAACTACAACAATAAAACAACAAGGGCAACAAAAGGGAATAAATAAATAAAATAAATATTTTTAAAAAATACTTAACTCTTACTTTTAAAACACAATAATCTGCTAAATCTCTCATGAGTGACCTTTGCTTCTTTCTTATAAAACCTATAGTTTCAAGTATACTTTTCTACTGTTACAAGACCACAGATCCAGCACGAATTTATTTGCCAAGACTCAGGAGGTGGCATAGTGAGTAGAGCACTATGAGGCCCCAAGTTCAATTCCCTGCATTGCATGTGCCAGCAGAGTGATGCTCTGGTTCTCTCTTTCTCACTCTCATATCGGATTAATTTTTCTTTCGTTCTGCCTCCAGGGCTATTGCTGGGGCTCGGTGCCTGGACTACAAATCCACTGTTCCTGGAGGCCTTTTCTTCCATTTTTGTTGCCCCTGTTGGCATTATTGTTATTGTTGTACTGCCGTTGTTGTTGTTTGGATAGGACAAAGAAGCTGAGAGGAGGGGAAGACAGAAGGAGAGAGGAAGATAGACGTCTGCAGACTTGCTTCACCACTTGTGAAGCAACCCTCCTGCAGGTGGGGAGCCGGAGGCTCAAACTGGGATCTTTACCCAGTCCAAATTGTGCTTCATGCTGTGTGCGCTTAACCCGCTGTGCCACGGCCCGGCCCTCAGCTGACTAAGTTTTCTTTCTTTCTTGCACTCTAATGAAATCATTATTAGAAAATATATTTCACACGTTGTCCGGGAGGTGGTACAGTGGATCAAGCACTAGATTCTCAACCATGAGGTCCCGAGTTCAGTCCCCGGCAGCACATGTACCAGAGTGATGTCTGGTTCTCTCTCTCTGCCTATCTTTCTCATGAATAGATAAATTCTTTAAAAAAAGAAAAAGAAAATATACTTCACAATGCAAGACATTCCTGAGGCAGGCGGTGGTACAGCTGGCTAAGCACACACTATAGTGCACAGGGACCCAGGTTCAAGCCCCTGGTCCCTACCTAAAGGCGGAAAGCTCCACATGTGATGAAGTATAACTGCAGGTATCTCTCTGTCTCTTCCCCTCTTTGTCTCCCTCTCTCAATTTGTCTCTATCCAATAATAAATTTCAAAAAATTATTTAAAAATGCAAAATATTCCTCAATTTACTAGTTACCAACCGGCAGAGAAGCTGCCAAGTTGAGAAAATTCTAGAGTATAAGGGCAATTATCAACTAAAGCATAGTCAGATATGAAGATAAAGCATTTCTGAAATCAGACAGTAAGATGTTCCAGGTTTTAACATTCACACAAGTGTAATGTTTGAACATTACAATTAACAATGTAATCTGTACATTTCAGGGCATCAAGTCCAACCCAACACTCTTCTCCCAGTAGACAGAAAAACACCACCTCACCTTTCTTCCTTTTTGGTCATCTTTTATTTTTTTTTTTTGTATTTATTTATTTATTGCCCTTGTTTTTTATTGTTGTTGTAGTTCTTATTGTTGTTATTGATGCTGTCGTTGTTGGACAGGACAGAGAGAAATGGAGAGAGAAGGGGAAGACAGAGGGGGAGAGAAAGACAGACACCTGCAGACCTGCTTCACCGCCTGTGAAGTGACTCCCCTGCAGGTGGGGAGCCGGGGGCTCGAACCAGGATCCGTAGGCTGGTCCTTGTGCTTCGCGCATGTGCACTTAACCCGCTGTGCCACTACTGACTCCCTATCTTGTATTTTTTTATATTTTCATTTATTATTGGATAGAGACAGAGAGATACTGAGAAGGGAGGGGTGGCAGAGGGGGAGAGAGAGAGAGAGAGAGAGACGCCTGCAGCCCTGATTCACCACTCATGAAGCTTTCCCCTGCAGGTGGGGACCAGGGTCTTGAACTCGGGTCCTTGTGCACTGTAATGTGTGCACTTAACCAGGTGCGCCACCAGGTGGCCCCTACCTGTCTTAATTCCACTTGATCACTTGTGTTCAAGGCAGAGCACTTACTATTACAATCACCAGAATAAAAAGCCAGGCTCCTTTACAGACTGGACGTGTCTCAATTTACCTCTCTCTCCCTCTCTCTCTCTGTGTATGCATGCAAAGCACATATGTGTGCCTTCAAGAAGTTTATTACAACAAGAATTAAGGGGAGAAGGAAGAAGAAGAAGAGGAAGAATTGCTATTAAGGCAAAGTTTATTCAGGAAGCAATACAATCCTAGGGGTTTGCAAAGAAGCATAAAGAATCAAGAGCTCCCTTTACTTCCGCACCACCTACAATGGACAGCAGTGCCCTGCACAGCCAATGAACATTTGATTGACTGACCGACTGACTGATTTACTTAGTCTCCAGTCGCTGGGGCTCGGTGCCTGCACTACAAATCCACCGCTTCTGTTGGCTTTTTTTTTTTTTTCCTCAATAGGATAGAGAGAAATTGAGAGTGGAGGGTAGACAGAGAGGGAAAGAAAGACAGACACCTGTAGACTTGCTTCACTCATCACTTGTGAAGCAACCTCCCCTGCAGGTGGGGAGCCGGGGGCTTGAACCTGGGTCCTTGCTCTTCGTACTATGTGCTCTTAACCTGGTGTGCCACCACCTGACCCCCTTGATTTATTTTTTAAAGCAAGAGGAGGCCAGGTAGTGGCATACCTGGTTGAGTGCACACATTCCAGTGTGCAAGGACCTAGGTTCAAGCCCCTAGTCTCCACCTGCACTGGGAAGGCATCATGAGTGGTGAAACAGTGCTGACGGTGCCTCTCTTTCTATCTCCCTCTCAACTTCTGTCTGTATTAAAAAAAAATAAAAGAAAAAAAATTATTATTAGAACTGTTCAGAGAATAAGCTGATTTTGTCAGATACATTCATTTTAAATGTTATGAAAATTAAAACTAAGAATATCTGCCAGTTACAGTTATTTATACTTTTGATACCATGCCTACTCCTCAACAATCAAATAAACTATATTTCATGTTTCTGCACAAAATAACCTCACTGGAATATAAATAAAATCATGCTCTAAGACATATCAGACTTTAAGAATCTTCACATTTATTATTTTTTTAATTTGGGTTTTTTTTAAATTTTTTTATTATCTTTATTTCTTTACTGGATAGAGACAGTCAGAAATCAAGAGGTAGAGAGAGAGACAGAGAGACACCTGCAGCCCTGCTTCACCAATCATGAAGCTTCCTCCCCTACAGGTGGGGGTCAGGGGCTTGAACCCGGGTCCTAATGCACTGAAATGTGTGCACTTAACCAGATGCACCACCACCTGGTCCCCACATTTACTTTTTTTTTTTTTTTCCCTCCAGGGTTATTGCTGGGCTCGGTGCCTGCACCATGAATCCACCGCTCCTGGAGGCCATTTCCCCCCCTTTTTGTTGCCCTAGTTGTTGCAGCCTCGTTGCGGTTATTATTGCCATTGTTGACGTTGCTTTGTTGTTGGATAGGACAGAGAGAAATGGAGAGAGGAGGGGAAGACAGAGAGAGGAGGAGAGAAAGACAGACACCTGCAGACCTGCTTCACCGCCTGTGAAGGGACTCCCCTGCAGGTGGGGAGCCGGGGGCTCGAACCGGGATCCTTACGCCGGTCCCTGCGCTTTGTGCCACGTGCGCTTAACCCGCTGCGCCACCGCCCGACCCCCCCCCCCCCCCACGTTTACTTTTAAAAGAAGATTCTCTAGGCATATAAGCCAAGCTAGTCAGTGACAAAATCAATTTTGGTTCTTGCTCGAGTTTTCTTTTCTTTCTTTTTTTTTTAAAGAGTTTATTTATTTATTCATGAGAAAGATAGGAAGATAAAAAGAACAAAAGAACCAGCCATCACTCTGGTACATGTGCTGCCGGGGATTGAACTCGGGACCTCATGGTTGAGAATCCAATGCTTTATCCACTGCGCCACCTCCCGGACCACACTCTTGCTCGAGTTTTCTACCAGAACACAATAAACACTTGAAAAGCGTTGCAGATGCTACCACGACACCAACCTGGCCATCATGCTCGAAAGTCGAAGGCTTACTATGCCACCACTTCCCTGGCCCTACGACGACTTCCAGAGGACAGAGACTGAACAACAGTACCTCACAGCTGGGAGGCGCACCCCGTAAGTACTTGTGAAAAGAATGGCATTTATGACTCCAACGGATCTCACTGAGACATTCTGGGAGTGTCTTTCAAAAGCTTGTCTCCATGTCCCTCTTCAAGGTCAAGAGAACCAAAGTATCTTATGAAAGTTTCTCAAGCCTACTTTAAGTGATTAAGATGATTTCCACTCACATAGGCCAATAGCTAAATCTTTATCAATATTTCAGAAGCTATTAAGTAAACCTTATTGGGGGAAAAAAGTGTTTCCACTTAATTCTACATGTGTCCTACTAAATTAAGTACAGCATTTCTCAAAGTAAAGTTGATATAAAAAGGTCTAGACTTCTAAGTCTGCAAACTATAAATGGGGAGCAGAGGCGTGAAAATTACAACTGGGCAGAAGGGTGTGAGCATGACTTTCTCTGGAGGAGTCCGGTCTCTACGAGTCAGTGGGGAACAAAACCTTTTTTTTTTTTTTTTTGCCTCCAGGGTTATTGCTGGGACTCAGTGCTGGCACTGAAAAACCCACTGTTCCTGGAGGCTATTTCACCCCCCATTTTTGTTGCCCTTGTTGATCTGATTGTTGTTGTTACTGTTATTTTTTTTAATTTTTTAATTTTTTTTAAATTTTTAATATTTATTTTATTTATTTATTCCCTTTTGTTGCCCTTGTTGTTTTATTGTTGTAGTTATTATTGTTGTTGTCGTCGTTGTTGGATAGGACAGAGAGAAATGGAGAGAGGAGGGGAAGACAGAGAGGGGGAGAGAAAGATAGACACCTGCAGACCTGCTTCACCGCCTGTGAAGCGACTCCCCTGCAGGTGGGGAGCCGGGGTTCGAACCGGGATCCTTATGCCAATCCTTGTGCTTTGCGCCACCTGCACTTAACCCACTGCGCTACAGCCCGACTCCCGTTGTTATTGTTATTGATGCTGTTATTATTGGATAGGACAGAGAGAAATGGAGAGAGATGGGGAAGACAGAGTGGGAGAGAAAGAGAGACACCTGCAGACCTGCTTTACCGCCTGTGAAGAGACCCCTGTGCAGGTGGGGAGCCAGGGCTTGAACTGGGATCCTTACACCGGACCTTGCGCTTTGCACCACGTATGCTTAACCCACTGCACTACCGTCCGACCCCTGGAACAAAACTTTTCAAAAGTCACCCTCCTGCACAAAGTTGATCTGCAGTCTTTGACAGAGTGCTTCCCAGACAGAATAAAATGTTCACTCTCTTCCAAATCAGTCCATTACCCTCCTGCTTAACTCTAGCTCAAAAAAATCTGTGAGCTGCTACAACTGACTCTTTTAGCCTATTTTATTTCAGCATGGTGAATACAACGCTCTTTCTAACAGAGACCAAGAGTCACATGTTTGCTTTCACAACACATCCCACTCTTCCCAATTCCCATTCAAGAAATAAACTATGCACCCAAAGAATGAGGACATCTTCCCTATAGGAAAATGAATGTAGTGCCTGCCTGCCTGCCTGCCTGCCTTCCGCTCTTTCTTTCTTTCTTCCTCTTCCTCCCTCTCGATTTGATTATTGAGAAAGGAGGAGAAAGAAAGTACCAGACATCACCTGGTACATGTGCTTGAGAGTCCAACGCTTTATCCACTGAGCCTTCTACCAGATCACGAATGTGGTTTCAATTAAAAAGAATAATAACTGGGAGTCGGAAGGTAGCGCAGCGGGTTAAGCGCAGGTGGCGCAAAGCGCAAGGACCAGCTTAAGGATCCCAGTTCGAGCCCCCAGCTCCCCACCTGCAGGGGGTCGTTTCACAAGCAGGTCTGCAGGTGTCTGTCTTTCTCTCCCCATGTCTGTCTTCCTCTCCTCTCTCCATTTCTCTCTATCCTATCCAACAACAACGACATCAATAACAACAACAGTAACTACAACAATAAAACTATGGCAACAAAAGGGAATAAATATTAATAAAAATAAAATTTTAAAAAATTACATATTGAACACAGACTCATACTATATTGAAAAGATAATGGAAGCTTTCAAATTCCAGGGTTACTGCTGGGCTCAGGGCCTGCACTACGAGCCCACTGCTCGTGGAGACCACCCTTTCCATTTGCTGCCCTTGTTGTTGCTGTTACTGTTGTTGGATAGGACAGAGAAACGAGAGGAGAGAAAGATGGGGGGGAGTCAGACTCCTGCAGACCTGCTTCACCGCTTGTGAAGTGACCCCCCCCCCACAATTGGCCCCCTATTCACTTTATTTTAGTGAGAAAAGAGGTAAGAGAGTAGAGCACTGGTGGTGCCGGGGATTGAACCTGAGACCTCAGGGCCTCCTCGTGCATGAGAGCCTTTTGCACAACCATTATGCTATCTCCCCAGCCCCTGAGTACAGTTTCTAAAAGCTGTTTGCTAGTACATGGATCTGGTAGGTGATGAAGTTTGACGGAAGTATATCAAAAGTAATCTGTACTTTGTGGCTCCCTCCATCGCTTCACTCAAAAAATTATGTCTCCTTACAGAATTTCCCAATGATATGGAAGCTAAGTTTGTTACAGCTAACAATAACTTATATGTCTCTAAAAAATTAAAGAGTTACAAAACAGCAAGGGCAACAAAAGGGAATAGATAAATAAAATATTAAAAAGTTAAAGAGTTACAAAAACGGGCGTCTGACAGTAGTGCAGCGGGTTAAGCGCACAGGGTGCTGAGTGCAGGGACCCTGCAAATATTCCAGCAGTTCAAGCCCCCAGCTCCCCACCTGCAGGGGAGTCGCTTCACAAGCGGTGAAGCAGGTCTGCAGGTGTCTATCTTTCTCTCCCCTCCTCTGTCAATTTCTCTCTATCCTATCCAACAGCAATAACAATAACAAGGAAAACAAGGGCAACAAAAATGGGAAAAATGGCCTCCAGGAGCAGGGGATTCACAGTGCAGGCACCAAATGCCAGCAATAACCCTGGAGGCAAAAAAGAGTTACAAAACTATATGATACTTTGTGTCTGAAACTGAGGGTTTTCAGCTTCTAAATATCTTGTTTAAAAATGACATAATGCAACAAGGGCAACAAAAAGGGAATAAATAATTTTTTTAAATGACATAATGGACACCAAAGCTTCATTCAATCATTCACTCAACAAATAGAGTCTTACCAGATGCCGAGCACAGCTAAGGCACTAAAAAGACAGAAAGCAGAAAAGGCACAGTCCCTCCTCTGAGGAAGTCAGATTTTCACACAGAGAATCACAAATCAACATTAGCAACATGGCAGCGGGACCCCAACAGAGCCAGGAGTAAAATGCTTTACAGCCTTAGTAAGACTAGAGAGAACAGCAAAGTCGAACTTTTTTTCTTCACCATTTTTACTGCACTTGTTATTGTTGAGTAGGACAGACAGAAATGGAGAGAGGAGAGGAAGACAGAGAGGGGGAGAGAAAGACAGACACCTGCAGACCTGCTTCACCGCCTGTGAAGCGACCCCCCTGCAGGTGGGGAGCCGGGGGCTTGAACCAGGAGCCTTATGCTGGTTGTTGCACTTCACACCAATGTGCGCTTAACCCACTTCACTACTGCCCAGCCCCCCCCCCCAGCATCTTTATCCTCAAATAATCTCTACTGTAAAAGAGGAAAATAGGTGGTCCAGGAGATGGCCCAGTGATAAATTGGACTCTCACACATGAGGTTCGATTCCCAGCAGCTCATGTGCCAGAGTGATGTCTGGTTCTTTCACTCTCCTCCTATCTTTCTCAGAAATAAATAAAACCTTAAAAAAAAAAAAAAGAGGAAACAGGACTGGGGAGATAGCATAATGGTTATGCAAGAAGACGTCCGTGCCTGAGGCTCTGTAAGTTCCAGGTTCAACCTCAGCACCACCATCAGCCAGAGCTGAGCAGTGAAAACATAAAAATAAAATAGGGGGTCAGGTGGTAGCGCAGCAGGTTAAGAGCACGTGGTGGGTAGCGCAGGGACCGGCATAAGGATCCCGGTTCGAGCCCCCGGCTCCCCACCTGCAGGGGAGTCGCTTCACAGGCGGTGAAGCAGGTCTGCAGGTGTCTGTCTTTCTCTCCCCCTCTCTGTCTCCCCCTCCTCTCTCCATTTCTCTCTGTCCTATCCAACAACGACCACATCAATAAAAGCGATAATAATAACTACAACAATAAAACAACCAGGGAAACAAAAGAGAAAAAAAACCAGGAGCAGTGGAGTCATGGTGCAGGCACAGAGCCCCGTCAATAAACCTGGAGGCAAAATAAATAAATAAAATAAAATAAAGACGACAAAGAGGTTTGAAAGTAAGTACCCTAGAGTTCAAGGGGAGGGCCCTCGCAGGGCCTGTCTGGAGAGCCCACATCCCCTTGCCCTCAGTAACTATCACGGTAGTTCCAATCTCTGCGAAAGCCATTAGTGTTGGTATTAAATCCAGGGACACAGCCTGGGTGAGAAAAGTATTAATAAATGCACAAAACTACATCTCCTCACACAAGAAAGGCCATGCTGAGCTTTGAGAAAAGAAGTTGCAGCCAACCACCTTGAAGGAACGTTGCCAAGATTCGGTGTGGTCATTCTATGACAAACTACTGGGACGAATTCTGAAGTGCTTGGAGTATCTGAGTGACCACCAAGCTTCATCAGTCATTCTCTAGATCTCACCGAGAGCTGCGCACACGCAGCTGGGCTTCACAGCCTCCCACTCACCAGGACAAAACTGCAATGCAGCATGCACACCCCTCGCTCAGAGGTCCCTTCTGGCTTTAGAAACTGACCTGCAGATGGTTTAAATGGCTGGCATCACGCCCCTGGACATACTGGGCCACAATGTATTTTCTGTTCTCCTATGCAAAAATGCATCAAGAACTTCCTGACTACTACTCAGCTGTAAAAAATGGTGACTTTACCGTTTTCAGCCGATCTTGGATGGACTTTGAAAAAATCATGTTGAGTGAAATAAGTCAGAAACAGAAGGATGAATATGGGATGATCTCACTCTCAGGCAGAAGTTGAAAAACAAGATCAGAAAAGAAAACACAAGTAGAACCTGAAATGGAATTGGCGTATTGCACCAAAGTAAAAGACTCTGGGGTGGGTGGGTGGGGAGAATAATACAGGTCCATGAAGGCTGATGAATGACAATAGTGGGGGTTGTATTGTTAAATGGGAAACTGGGGAAGGTTATGCATGTATAAACTACTGTATTTACTGTTGAATGTAAAACATTAATTCCCCAATAAAGAAATAAATTTAAAAAATAAAAAATAAAAAAGAGGCTGATGACCAAAAAAAAAAGAACTTCCTGCCAACCCCACAGAACTCCGGCTGCTTCCTTCCCACTCCACCTCTGCGCTCCACACTGCCTTTCAGGAATGGCTACACACAGTTCATACTTTAAGCTGCTTATGCCAGGGTTTCAAAGAAACCTCTGGTGCTGCTGTTACCACTCCCCGTCTCTCCTACCTGAATGAAAAAGTGGCCCAGAGCAGTGAAATACACGTACGAGGCCCTGCTCTGAAAATATTCAAGAAGAAAATGAATCACAAAACAAAGGCCAGGAGGTAGCTCATTTGGCAGTTCGAGTATCTTGCAGTACACGAGGGCCAGGATTTGGAACATGGGAACGCGATGGATGGCAAAGGAGAACTCCAAGGTTGGTGCAGTGGTCTCTCTCCTCTCTCTGTTTCTGTCTCCCTCTCTCAGTCTCTCCTCTGGGGTCGGGAGAGTTAGGAAGATCCCACAGAGCCCATATGTGAGGTCCTAGGTTCATTCTCCAGTGCTGCATTCTACAAAGAAATAACAATTACTAAATAACTGCAAAGTCATTCATGGAAAACAAAACCTGTAAGTTATCACAGGTGAAAGAAGGTTGAAATGTCCACCATATGATGCAAAATGTTTAACATCTGTCTTGCTTGGGGATCCCGCCGTGGCACACCTCGTTAAGCACACAGCCTACAGTGCACAGAACGCTTGTTCAAAGCCCCCGGTCCCCACCTGCAGGGGGAAAGCTTCACAAGTGAAGTAGAGCTGCCGATGCCTCTCTGTCTCTCTCCCTCTCTGTCTCCCCCCCTCAATTTCTCTCTGTCTCTACCTAATAATATATAAATAAAATAAAATTTAAAAAAATATGTCTTGCTTAAAATATTTTTAAGGTGGGGGAAGCGGGCGGTAGCGCAGCGGGTTAAGCACACGTGGGTGGCGCAAAGCGCAGGGACCGGCATAAGGATCCCGGTTCCAGCCCGCGGCTCCCCACCTTCAGGGGAGTTGCTTCACAGGCGGTGAAGCAGGTCTGCAAGGGTCTATCTTTTTCTCCCCGTCTTCCCCTCCTCTCTCCATTTCTCTGTCTATCCAACAACAATAGTAGACAACAATAATAGTAACAACACTGATAAACAACAAGGGCGACAAAAGGGAAAAAATTGCCTCCAGGAGCAGTGGATTCATAGTGCAGGCACCGAGCCCCAGCAATGACCCTGGAGGCAAAAATCATCATAATAATTTTAAGGGGAGGCTGAGTAGTAGGGCACTGAGTTAAGCGCACATAGTACAAAGCACAAGGACCATGGCAAGGATCCAGGTTCCAGTCCCTGGCTCCCCACCTGGAAGGGGGCTGATTCACAAGCAGTGAAGCAGGTCTGCAGGTGTCTGTCTTTCTCTCCCCTCTCTGTCTTCCCCTCCTCTCTCCATTTCCCTCTGTCCTATCCAGCAACAGCAGCAGCAGCAACAACAATCACAGCAACAACAACAACAGTGGACAAAAGCTGGCCTCCATGAGCAGTGGCTTCACAATGCAGAAACTTGAGCCCCAATGATAACCCCCAAGGCAAAATAATACTAAGAATAATTTTAAGGGAAAGCCAGGGAGATAACAGTATAGGCAGCAAAGAGATTCTGACGCTTGAGTCATCAAAAGTCCTAGGTTCAATCCCTGGCACCAACATAAGCTAAAGATGAGCAGTGGTTAAAAGAATTAATAAAAATGGGAGTCAGGCTGTAGCGCAGTGGGTTAAGCGCAGGTGGCGCAAAGCGCAAGGACCGGCGTAAGGATCCTGGTTCGAGCCCCCGGTTCCCCACCTGCAGGGGAGTCGCTTCACAGGCGGTGAAGCAGGTCTGCAGGTGTCTGTCTTTCTCTCCCCCTCTGTCTTCCCCTCCTCTCTCCATTTCTTTCTGTCCTATCTAACAACGACGACATCAATAACAACAAAAATACTAACTACAATAAAACAACAAGGGCAACAAAAGGGAATAATATTTTTAAAAAAGAATTAATAAAAACATTAAAGTGTACTTCTGAAAAGTTCTCCAAGTGTTATGCTGTACTGAATAGCAAGCATCCCACCAAAAAAAAGATAGTATTGTGGTATTTCCAGTCAAGAGACCTATTAAAAAAAAGTTTATGAGCAGGGGTAGATAGCATAATGGCTATGCAAAAAGACTCTCATGCCTGAGGCTCCAAAGTCCCAAATTCAATCCCCCGTACCACCATAAGCGGCCAGAGATGAGCAGTGCTTTGGTTGAAAAAAAAAAAAAAAAAGTTTGTAAGAGGGAGATACAGGGAGAGAAAAGAAAGAGAGAGAGAGAGACAGAGAGAGAGAGAGGGAGAGGGAGGAAGGAAGGAAGGAAGGAAGCAGAGCATCACTCTGGCACATGCAATGCTGGGGATTGAACTCTCATTCTTGGGAGTCCAATGCTTTGTCTACTGTGCTACCTCCTGGCTCCCTAGACTTTTGTCTTTTAAAATTTTTTATTTATATTTATTCCCTTTTTGTTGCCCTTGTTGTTTTATTGTTGTTGTTATTGATGTCATTGTTGTTGGATAGGACAGAGAGAAATGGAGAGAGGAGGGGAAGACAGAGAGGAGGAGAGAAAGACAGACACCTGCAGACCTGCCTCACTGCCTGTGAAGCGACTCCCCTGCAGGTGGGGAGCCGGGGGCTCGAACTGGGATCCTTATGCTGGTCCTTGCGCCACGTGCGCTTACCCCACTGTGCTACCGCCCAACTCCCAACTTTTGTCTTTTTAAAGGTGTCAGAGAGGGGGGAGAACGAGAGAGAAGCAAAGCACCACTCCTGCGTGTGCAGCCCTGGGACTCGCTGCCAGTCTTCACGCACACGAGCCCTGAGCCCTAAGCCCGGAGCCCGGAGCCCGACCGCTGGGCTGGGCACCAGCACGAGACCCACTTTCATACCACGACCAGAGGCACCGACCCACTCCACGTGAGCTTCAGAAACAAAACACTTCAACAGTAACTATTTGGTGTGAGTGGGAGCATTGTGCATTGTGTGATCACACCGCTCTGGGCTGCTTCTTCATTCAGATAGAGAGGAAGGACGGACAGACAGGTAGCTAGCTGCCTCTGCTGCCAGAGACCCACGGGTGGTGCGTGGCAAGGCATGTGCCCTACTATTCCTCTGACCCAGCAGACTTTTTCTGAAAAAGACAACAACTAACATCTTAACTGCTACTAAATTCAGGTTTTTAAGGACTCTTCCTTTTATTGGGTAGTCAGAAAAACCCTGACATAATTTTCTGTGTAAATACGTGTCATGACTTTTCCAACAACCAATAATATAAAATCTACTAACTTAAGGGGCCAAGCGGTGGCACACCTGGTTAAACGCACAGACTGCGGTGCACAAGGACCCAGGTTCAAGCCCCTGGTCCCCATCTGTAGGGAGAAGGCTTCGTGAGTGGTGAAGCAGGGCTGCAGATGTCTGTCTGTCTCCCTATCTCCCCCTCTTCTCTCACTTACTGTCTCCAGCCAGTGATAAATAAAAAAGTATTTTTTAAAATCTACTAACTTAAATGTCCACAGAAAGTTAATACTTGGGGCCAGGTGGTGGCACACCTGGTAGAGCGCACACACCTTACAATGTGCGAGGACCTGGGTTCGAACCCCTGGTACCCACCTACAGGGAGAAAGCTTTACGAGCGAGGAACCAGGGCTGCAGGTGTCTGACTCTCTTCCTCTTTATCACCTCCTTCCCTCTCAATTTCTCTGTCTTTATCCAGTAACTAATAAAAAAAATAAGAAATTAAAAAAAAGAGAAAGCTGAGATTTCAGTTCTAGTAGAAATATCAAAATAGCAGCTTTCTATTTGATGGCTAGGGCGCATGCTCATTTTAAAGATGTTATAAAGTTCACGTGAGAGTTTGCTACAAGAGACCACCCTGGTGCATGCGGTGGCAAGGAACAAATCAGAATTCTCGGGAATGCAAGTCCAGCGCTCCACCTGCCCACGCTTATCTTAACTATATTCTACACCCGCCCAGCGTTCCAGGGCTTTCAGGTTCACTCCAGACACCGTAATATAAATTGTTGTGTAGTACCGCAATCTCTTTTTCTGAAACTCATCTAAGGTCAAGTCAGAGACAAAAGGGGTAGGACTGAACACCATCAGCATCTAGACTTCTTCACAGACGCCTTCACACTTCCCCAAAGGCTAAAGAAATGGTAAAAGAGAAAGAAAGAAAGAGAGAGAGAGAGAGAGAGAGAGAGACAGGGGGGCAAGCACTCGCTTTCCTTAACTTGTAAGAGCACATTCAAAGACTGCGTGAGCACGCCTTTTCACAAACAGCAAACCAATGAATCAACTTTGCTACACTGAGACATCCCTGTCCTGTCCCTAGTTCTTGTTACCAAGTTAAAAAAATAAATAAATGAATGAACGAATGAATGAAACACTGGTTCTGGACCTGCTCCCTACCAGAGTGTTCAAGCCTCAGAAATGTCCTACATCGGCGGCGTCCTCAACAGCCCAACTTTGAGCCGCGACTGTGCGGCCAAGTGGTCTGTCTCCTCACTCTTGCCAGGGTCCAGCCAGAGACCTCCCTCGCAACAAACGGCACGGCGTCCTCCAGGAGAACCGGGGGGGGGGGGGTTTTCCCGGGCCGGCGGAGGCAAAGCTCTGCAAAAGTCGCTCCTTCTACAAGGGACGATGCCTCTGAAGGATGGTCACACGGGGCTTTCTGCAAAGTCGCTTTCACGGCGGCAGAGCCCTCCCTGTTTGGGACACAGTCCGACTGACTTGTCGGGCGAGAAGAACCTGGACTCGCTCACACGGAAGCCTCCAGCCCCGTCCTTCCCGGGACACGCGCGGGGGGTCAGGGCGCCCCGGTCAACCCCTCTCTCCCGGGCAGGGTCCTTCCCCCCGCCCCGCCCCGCCCCGCCCCGCCCCGCCGCCGGTTTGGGGAACAGAAAGTGCTCGCAGCGGAGGGAGGGGCTCCGGGGCACAGTCAGCCCGCAGCAGGTGGAGCCGGTCCTCTCTGACCCAGTCTCCGTCCCGGTTCCGCCTTGGACCTTCTTCCCCGGCCCCCAACCCCCGCCCTCACCGCACCCCACCCTGCCCGGAGGCCCGGCGCCCCGGCGGACCGACCGCACGGCCGTCCCACTTCTTTCGGGGACTCGCAGGGCCGCTCCCCGGCCAGGTCGCAGCCCCGGGAGGGAGGCGGCCCGCACCCGCCCCGCACCCGCCCCGCACCCGCCCCGCACCCGCCCCGCGCGGCAGAGCCCCCTCGCCCCGGCGGCACCGGGGACTCGCCGGCCCACTCGGAAGTCAGCCGCTCACCCGGCCCCCGCTGTCACCGCCCTGCCCCCGGCCTCCGCCCCCGGCGCTGGCGGGCCCGGCGCCGCCCGGGTCGGTACCTTGCGGACCCCCTTGTAGATGTAGAAGTAGAGCTCCCGGCCCACATTGAAGCAGAGGCGGTCGCCGTTGCCGGACTGATCGTTGAGGTTGACGAAGGAGACGCGGACGGGGTTGGACCCCTGCGAGTTGAAGGGCACCCGGTTGGGCCGGCTGTACTCCGAGTGCGGCAGCAGCTTGTAGAGACCTTCCCGGGTGGTGAATTGGGTCTTAATCTCGTTCATCTCCTTCCCTCCTCCCTCTGTCGCCATCTTGGAAAGCAGCGTTCATCCTGCCCTGAGTGCCCGGATCACGCCCACCGCGCAGGCGCCGCTCGGGGCCCCGCCCCCAGGCCCCGCCTCCTGCTTTTGGCCACGCCCACACGCGGGCAGGTCCCCGCGGAGGCGGGTCCAGGCCGAGGGGTGGGGGTGAGGGCGGGCTTGTTTACGGCGCGGCTGCGCATGCGCGCTCGCGGGCGGGGCGGGGCTTCCTCGAGGCTCCTCCCCCGGCGGGGCTGAGGGGACATCGGGGCGGCTCGGGGCGCGGGGGTCACAGGTGTGACTGACAGGTCAGGGTCGCCGGCGGGGGTGAGGTCCCGAGCTGCGCCCCAGGTCCCTGAGGTCCCCCCGCAGCTGCCCCAACTTCGTCAGGAGTGCAGGAGGCGGGCATGGCCCGCGGAGAAACGAGAGACTGAGATGGGGAGAGAGAGAGAGAGAGAGAAAGGGAGCCAGAGACACAGGAAGGGAGAGACAATGCAGGACAGACACACGGGAGGAACAGGGGGGGAGAAAGAAAAGAGAGGCAGAAAGGGAGAGAGAAAAGAGAAACTGGGAGTCGGGCGGTGGCGCAGCGGGTTAAGCGCAGGTGGCAAAGCGCAAAGACCGGCTTAAGGATCCCGGTTCGAGCCCCCGGCTCCCCACCTGCAGGGGAGTCGCTTCCCAGGCGGTGAAGCAGGTCTGCAGGTGTCTGTCTTCCTCTCCTCTCTCCAGTTCTCTCTGTCCTATCCAACGACGACGACATCAAGAACAAGGGCAACAAAAGGAAAAAAAAAAAGTAAATAAATAGAAGAAATATATAAGAAAAAACGAAAAGAGAAGACAGAAAAGGAGAGACACAGAAAGGGAGAGAGAAGGGGGATAGAGACACAGGAAGGGAGAGACAGAATATAGGGGAGACACGGATGGGAGAGACGGAGGGAAAGGAAGAAAGAAAGAGAAGAGGAGACAGACAGGATGGAGGGGGGCGTAGATGAGGAGAGCTAGAGACATAGGGAAGGAGACAGAATGAGAGAGAGACAGAGGGCTCGGGAGAAAGAAAAAGGAGGAGAGACAGAAACACAGAAAGGGAGAGAAACAGGATGGAAGAGAGACCTAGACAAGGAGAGAGAGAAAGAGAAAGGGTGGAAGAGAGACCTAGATTAGGAGAGAAGAAAGGGCGACACAGATACAGACCGACTGAGACGCAGAAAGGGAGACAACCCAGAGAGAGTGGGGGCGGGATGGTGACGCACATATCATCATGCTGAAGGACCAGGGTTCGAGCCCCTAGTCCCCACCTGCAGGGGAAGACTTCACGAGCAGTGAAGCAGGCCTGCAGGTGTCTCCCCCATCCTCTCTCTCTCGCCTCCAGGGTTACCACCGGGCTCAGTGCCAGCACTATGAATCCACTGCTCCTGACAGCCATTTTCCCCATTTGTTATGGGGTAGGACAGAAAGAAATTGAGAGAGGACAGAGAGACAGAGAGACGCCTGCTGACCTGCATCACCACTTGTGAAGTGACCCCCATGCCCTGCAGGTGGGGAGCTGGTGGGCTTGAACCGGGATCCTTGTGTGGATCTTTGCGCTTCTTACTATGTGCACGTAACCCGGTGAGCCACCGCCCGACCCCCCTCTCTCCCTGTCTATCTCCCCTCCTCTCTCAATTTCTCTCTGTCCTATTGAATGAAAGAGAAAAGAAAAGAAAAAAAAAGGCTTCCAGGAGTGGTGGGTCCATAGTGCAGGCACCAAGCCCCAGCAACAACCTTGGAGGCAAAAACAGAGAGAGAGAAAGGGAGAGAGAGAGAGAAAGGAAGGGAGAGACAGCAGCAGCTTGCAAACAGGCTGCTGGCAGTGAGAGGGGAGAGCCCAGGAGTGGCCGAGGGTGGGAACAACACACCCTTCAAGACCTGCTTGTTTGTTTGTTTGTTTAATTTTTTATATTCCTTTTTATTTTTTTATATTTATTTCCTTTTGTTGCCCTTGTTGTTGTTATTGTTGTTGGATAGGACAGAGAGACACGGAGGGAGGAGGGGAAGACAGAGAGGGGGAGAGAAAGACAGACACCTGCAGACCTGCTTCACCGCCTGTGAAGCGACGCCCCTGCAGGTGGGAAGCCGGGGGCTCGAACCGGGGTCCTTACACCGGTGCTTGCACTTTGTGCCACCTGCGCTTAACCTGCTGTGCTACCACCCGACTCCCTCAAGAACTGTTCTGTTTGTTTTCTAAAGATGTTGTTTTCATCCTCTAAATTCTATGCAGGAAGCCTATGAGCGAGTGAGAAGCCAGAGCGCCCACCATCCAGTGCCCAGCACTCACACCTCCAGGACTCATGCCAAGGAGGCTGGCGGGAGAGTGGAGGAAGCCTCGGGAGGTAAGTTCTGAGGAGGAGTGGGGAAGGCCGTGTCCTGGATGTGTTACACCGGGAAGCGGCCTCCTCCCTGAAAGTCAAATCAATGTCAGGATGTGCTCTGTGGTCACCGAAGATTTTATCCCAGTTTCCTGTAACTGCAGTGTTCCTGAAAATACATGTTTAAGGCTGAGGAGACAGCTCAGCCTGGTAGAGCAGTCACTCACTCACTCACGTGCCTGAAGCTCCAGAGGCCATGGGTTCAATCCCTGGCACCACCTTATGCTGAAACTGAGCAGGGCTCTGCGCCTCTCTTTCTCATAATAAACAAGTCTGAAAATACACACTTAGAGTTGCACGGTGGCTTGATGCTGTTCTAAATCAACGGAGGACTGTTCCATCGTGTCTACTGGTCATCTAGGTTGGCGAAAACAGAAAAGCACATTTTGGAGAAGAAAAACTCAGAAGGCGGGAGTCGGGCGTCTATCTTTCTCCCTCTCTGTCTTCCCCTCCTCTCTCCATTTCTCCCTGTCCTATCCAACAACGACATCAATAATAGCTACAACAATAAAACAACAAGGGCAACTAAAGGGAATAAGTAAAAAAAAATATTTTTAAAAAGTAAAGCCAATTCTATTAACCTTTAATTAGCCACAATTTCCAATTACTTATAATGCCTGTAGTACCTCAAACATTTGAAAAAAGGTTTTATTCTATGTGAACAATAGGCTGTTCACTTTGCACCATGCACAGCTTATTGGGGAACCTCCTCTTCGTTTTGTTTCATCTGTGCTTCCCCACCCCCAACGTACACACACACACTCAAAGATTCAGTAAATAACACCCAAATCTACATAACTGAACCTAAGTTTTTAAAGATTTTATTTATTATTGATGAGAAAGATAGGAGGAGAGAGAGAGAGAAAGAACCAGATATCACTCTGGAACTTGTGCTGCTGGGGATTGAACTTGGGACCTCATGCTTGAGAATCCAGTGCTTTATCCACTGCGCCACCTCCCAGGCCACCTGAACCTGATTTTCATTTCCAGCTGGGCATTTCTAAATGAATTTCTGTTTCAGATCCGTCATTCTCTAAACTTGAGCAGCTCTGCTTGCGTGTCTTCAGACCTGAATCATTATATATAAAGGGCTCATAAATGAGTCTCTTAATTTTCACTTTTTCTCTTCAACCACTCTAGTAAACAACTACTAAATTAATGTCCATTATTAGAACTATTATAATTTGTCACCAGGGTATCACTGAGGCTCAGTGCCTACATAACAAATCCACCATTCTGAGTGACTTTTTATTTTCTTCTTTCTCCCCCCCTCTTAATTTTTGATAGAGGGAAGAGAGAATAGAGAGCTGGAGAAAGAGAGACCCCTGCAGCACTGCTTCAACACTCATAGAGCCTCCTCCCTGCAGGTGGGAACCAGCCTTTGCACATGGTAAAATGTGTGCACTACTGGGTAACTTGTTTATTAATTAATAACACACACATAGAAAGAAGGAACCAGGGGCAGGTTAGAAATAACACAGAGAGAGAGAGAGAGGGAGAGAGAAATAACATACAGAGAGAGAAAGAACCAGGGGGCATACCTGGTTAAGCACTCACATGACAGTACTCAAGGTCCCGGGTTCAAGCCCCTGGTCCCCACCTACAGGGGGAAAGCTTCGTAAGTGGGGAAGCAGGGCTGCAGGTGTCTCTCTTTCTCTCTCCCTCTCTATCTCTTTTATATATAGATAAATAAATAAATAAACAGAAAGAAAGAGAAAGAACCAGATCATCACCGTGGCACAGATGATGCCAGAGACCCCATGCTTGAGAGTCCAATGCTTTAACCATCTCTCTCCACCCAAATTAAGATTCTTAAAACAGTGTTTTATAAAACAACAAGGGAATAAAAAAATAAACATAAATAATTTTTTTAAAAAAAGAAAACTTTTGGGCGGGGGAGACAGCATAATGGTTATGCAAACAGACTCCCATGCCTGAGGCTCCTAAGTCCCAGGTTCAATCCCCCGCACCACCATAAGCCAAAGCTGAGCAGTGCTCTGGTGTTTCTATGTGTGTGTGTTTCTCTCTCTGCATCTCTCTCAAAAACAAAATTAAAAAACAAAATTAAAAAAAAAAAGAAGTTGTGAGATTGAATACTACTCTGCAATAAAAAATGTTTATAAAAAAAAAAAAAAAGAAAACTTTTTTTTAAACTGCTTTAGATGAGACCCCAGTGAAACTCTGGCATCAAAGAAAAATAGATCCAACTTCAGTGGTCCAGGAGGTGGTGCAGCAGGAGAAGCGTCAGACCTGCAAACATGAGCTCTGGAGTTGCCTCCCGGCATTGCATTTACCAGAGTGGAGCGTTGCCCTGGGTATCTCTCTTCCTCCCTCCGTCTAGCCTTTTTTTTTCTCTCTCTCTCTCTCTCATAAATCAATAAATCTTTTTTAAATATTATCTTTCTGTCTCTGCACTTCGTAACTTGCAGTAAATGATCCATGAGCAACTCTCAGCCTCTCACCTACACCCTCCACTCCGGGCCAACTGGGATGTTCTGACGTGACAGCACCTTGGCTATCTCTGTGCCATCACATCCTGTTCTCCAACAACTACTTTAAATCTCATCTGCACCAAAACTTTCTCAAACCCAGGCAGATGAAACCATACTTGAAACCAGAGATGCTCAATCCAGATTCCAGGGAAGCAACTGAATTCCCCGGAGTTGCATTCGGAATTCTGTGCGCAGGGGCAGGTGATAGTGTGTGCCGCTGATGCTCTGGTTACCATGTTTTTCGTCTTCCCTTGTGTTGCCCTTGTTTTTTCTTGTAGTTTAATAACCGATGCTCTAGTTCCTTCTCACTCTTTCCCCCTCTCTCTCATGAAATGAATAAATAAATCTTTTAAAAACATTTTTAATTATTTTTATTTGTTGGATAGAGACAGCCAGAAATTGAGAAGGAAGGGGGAGATAGAGAGGGAGAGAGACAGAGAGACACCTGCAGCCCTGCTTCACCACTTGTGAGGCTTTCCCACTGCAGGTGGGGACTGGGGGCTCAAACCCGGGTCCTTGCACACTGTAACATGTGCACTCAACCAGGTGCACCACCATCCAGCCCCCATAAATAAATCTTTTAAAGAATTAAAATAAGGGGGGAGCCGGGCAGTGGCGCAGCAGGTTAAGGGCACATGGTGCGAAACACAAGGTCCAGTGTAAAGATTCCGATTTGAGCCCCCAGCTCCCCACCTGCAGGGGAGTCGCTTCACAGGCAGTGAAGCAGGTCTGCAGGTGTCTATCTTTCTCTCCCCCTCTGTCTTCCCCTCCTCTCTCCATTTCTCTCAGTCCTATCCAACAATGAACAACATCAACAATGGCAATAATAATAACAACAACAAGGGCAACAAAAGGGGAAAAAAAAAAGGAAAAAAAATAAATAAATAATAAGGGGCTGGGTGGTGGCGCACCTGATTGAACACACATGCTATAATGCTCAAGGATCTAGGTTCGAGTCCCCGGCCCCCACCTGCAAGGGGAAAGCTTTGCAAGTGGTGAAGCAGGGCTGCAGATGTCTCTCTGTCTCTCTCCCTCTCTATCTCCCCCTTCTCCATTTCTGTCTCTATCTAATAAATAAATAAAGATAATAAAAAAATTTTAAAAGAAATATAAAAGACTCTGGGGTCAGAGGACCTAGTGGGGGTTGTATGTGGAAAACTGAGAAATGTTATGCATGTACAAACTATTGTATTTACTGTCGAATGTAAAGAAATTAAAAATAAAGAAATTAAAATAAAGAAATCAAAATAAAGAATAAAATTAAGAAATTAAATAAATTAAAATAAAGAAAGAAATTAAAATAAAGAATTAAAAATAATAGTGGGGCCAGGCAGTGGTGCACCTGGTTAAGTGTACACACTGCAATACGCAAGGATCAGGGTTCAAGCCCCTCATCCCCACCTGCAGGGGGAGAGCTTCATGAGTAATGAAGAAGGGCTATAGGTGTCTCTCTGTCTCTGTCCATTACTTTTTTCTTTTTTTTTTTTTTGCCTCCAGGGTTATTGCTGGGCCTCGGTGCCTGCACCATGAATCCACTGCTTCTGGAGGCCATTTTCCCCATTTTGTTGCCCTTGTTGTTATTGTTCTCATTGCTGTTCTTGTTGTTGAATAGGACAGAGAGAAATGGAGAGAGGAGGGGAAGACAGAGAGGGGAGAGAAAGACAGATACCTGCAGACCTGCTTCACCGCCTGTGAAGCGACTTCCCCTGCAGGTGGGGGGCCAGGAGCTCGAACTAGGATCCTTGAGCCGGTCCTTGTGCTTTGCGCCATGTGCACCTGTGTCTCTGTCCGTTTCTGTCTCCCCCTCCACTCTCAGTTTCTCTCTGTCTCTATCCAATAATAAATTAATTAAATTAAAGAAATAAATCGTCGTAGCTGCTAACGAGGCGACTCAGCACATGCAGTAGACTCCTGACATGGGAGAGACCTTCTGTTCAGCCCCTAGCACTTCATGTAACTGAATGTTGTTCTCCTCTCTCTCTCCTCTCTCTCTCTCTCTCTCTCTCTCTCACACACACACACACACACACACACACACACACACACACACACAATAACGTAATAAATGTCTTTTACAAATCAGGAGTGAGGTTGGGCTGGGTGATAACATAAGGCAAAGTACTTTCATGCCTGAGATTCCAAAATTGCAGATTCAATCTCTAGGACCATCATAAGCCTAAGCTGTGCAGTGCTCTGATATCTATCTTTGTCTCTCACTAAAATAATTAATTCAATTTTTAAAAAATAGCTGGGAGTTGGGCGGTAGTGCAGCAGGTTAAGCGCACGTGGCTCAAAGTGCAAGGACCTGCATAAGGATCCCGGTTCAAGCCCTGGCTCCCCACCTGCCAGGGAGTCGCTTTACAAGCAGTGAAGCAGGTCTGCAGGTGTCTATCTTTCTCTCCCCCTCTCTGTCTTCCCCTCCTCTCTCCATTTCTCTCTGTCCTATCCAACAACAATGACATCAATAACAACAACAGTAAAACAACAAGAACAACAAAAGGGAATTAAAAAAGAATAAAAATTAAGTAGTTAGGTAAACGGTTCCTTGGTAGAGCATTGGACTTGCATACCTGAGGCTCCTAGTTTGATTCCTGGCACTGCCTGTATCAGAATGCTATTTTTTAAAATATTTATTTATTCCCTTTTGTCACCCTTGTTGTTTTATTGTAGTTATTATTATTGTTGTTATTGATGTCATTGTTGCTGGATAGGATAGAAAGAAATGGAGAGAGGAGGGGAAGGCAGAGAGAGGGGGAGAGAAAGACAGACACCTGCAGACCTACTTTACCACCTGTGAAGCGACTCCCCTGCAGGTGGGGAGCCAGGGACTTAGACCGGTATCTTTATGCCTGTCCTTGCGCTTTGCATCACCTGCGCTTAACCCACTGTGCTTATGCCCTACTCCCCAGAATGCTATTTTTGATTTTTTTTTTTCCCTCCCAGATCACTGCTCACCTCTGTCTTATGGTGGTGCCGGAGACTGAAGCTGGGACCTTGAGTGCCTCAGGCAGGAAAACCCTTTTCTTCATCACTATGCTATTTCTCCAGCCGCTGGTTTCTTCTTCTACTCTCTTTTCCTCCTGTGCTGCTTAGTTTCCAAATGCAATAAATAACAGGAACCTTCAAAAGGAGAGTGAGGGCCAACAGCATGCAAACAAGCTCACTTGGTCCTGATAATGCATCGGACTCTCAAGCGTGAAGTCCTGAGTTCAATCCCCAGTAGCACATGTACCTCTCCTATCTTTCTCATTAATAAATAACTTTAAAAAACAAAAACAAAACAAAACAAACCTGGGAGATGGGAGGTAGCGCATCGGGTTAAGCGCACATGGCACAAAGCGCAAGGGCCGGCGTAAGGATCCTGGTTTGAGCCCCCAGCTCCACACCTGCAGGAGATCGTTTCGCAAGCAATGAAGCAGGTCTGCAGGTGTCTGTCTTTCCTCCTCTGTCTTCCCTTCCTCTCTCAACGTCTCTCTGTCCTATCCAACAACAACAGCTATGACAACAATAACACCTACAACAAGGGCAACAAAATGGGAAAAATAGCCTCCAGGAGCAGTGGACTCGTAGTGCAGGCACCGAGCCCCAGCAATAACCCTGGAGGCAAAGGTGGTAAAGCCCCACTGTTCCCATGTGACCACAATTAATCCATTAGCCCCCAATAAATTAAAATAAAAGTTCCTTGATTCACCAATTAAATAGAATTACTGGGACAGCTAGCGCACCTGATGCATCGCAGTCTGCCTGGAGCCAGGACTGGGTTTAGGCCCTCAGCATGGCATGGGGGCACTGAGCGCAGCACAGGGGAAGCCCACTGCACAGTGGAGCTGTGCCGTGCTATTTCTCCCGTGTCTCTAAAGTTGAAGGGTAAAATATAAAGACATGGGTAGGTGCTGTGGTTTCTGTTTCTTTCTCTGAATGAGAAGGTGACATTGGAGTGTTCAAATTGTACAAGCGTGGGGGCCATAATAAATAAAAATGAGAGGAAGGTATACATTACCAAATTTATTTTTCAAATACCTAATAAACTATTAGCACGTGAATAGCCGTTAGGTTTCTCTGACCTACCCAGTAAACAGACTGCTAGGCACTGGTGTGATGTCAAGAAGCTCATGACATAAAGGGCGCTAAGAACCAGGAAGGTGGAGGCTGGGCGGTCGCGCCTGGGTTAAACGCAAAGACCAGCGTAAGGATCCCAGATCGAGCCCCCGGCTCCCCACCTACAGGGGAGTCGCCTCACAGGCGGTGAAGCAGATCTACAAGTGTCTGTCTATCTTTCTCTTCCCCTCTCTGTCTTCCCCACCCTTCTCGATTTCTCTCTGTCCTGTCCAACAACGACGATAAACAAGGGCAACAAAAGGGAAAAACTAGCTTCCAGGACCAGTGGATTTGTAGCCCCAGCAATAACCATGCAGGAAAAACCAACCAACCAACCAACAACAACAACAACAAAAAAAAAACAGGAAAGTTTTTTTAGCGTGAACCTTCTCAACTACCAGGCTATCCCTACTACCTCTGCCTGAACCTATTCCTACTCCTTTCTTCTAGAATCAGAAGAAGAAACACCTCTTCAGAATCAAGGCTGCCACCACGTTCGCGTGGGAAGTCCTGCCGTCTTCTCGAGGGTGCAGTGACTTCCCTGGATCCTGGGCCCCCCTCCCACTGCCCGGCCTCCTCCCATGCAGTTAAACGTGCTAAAAGGTGGCAGCAAGAGGGAACAGTGCAGCTCGGTTCTGCCTGAGGGTCTGCCAGGGCACCAGTGGTCATCAGTAGAACTGTTCTTCTCCAATTAAAAAGAGGAATAAGAAAACCCACCTCAGGCCACTGACTACTCTTGCCAGTCCTGGCTTTAACACTCAACTTTGCCTCGCAGCATCTCAGATAAAAACAACTCCACGTGTGCTGGTTTTTCTTTTTTAATTTTTTTTATATTTATTTATTTTTCCCTTTAGTTTTTCCCTTTTATTGTTGTTGTAGTTATTGATGTCGTCGTTGTTAGATAGGACAAAAAGAAATGGAGAGAGGAGGGGAAGACAGAGAGGAGGAGAGAAAGATAGACACCTGCAGACCTGCTTCACCACCTGTAAAGCGACTTCCCTGCAGGTGGGGAGCCGGGGGCTTGAACCCGGATCGTTCCGCTAGTCCTTTTGCTTTGCACCACGTGCACTTAACCCACTGCGCCACTGGCCAATTCCCAGCATTGGACTCTTAAGCATGAGGTCCTGAGTTCAATCCCAGGCAACACATGTACCAGGAAGATGTCTGGTTCTTTCTCTCCTCCTATCTTTCTCATTAATAAATAAATATAAAAAAACAACAAGGGCAACAAAAAGGAAATAAATAAATATTTTTTTAAATCTTGAAAAAAAAGAGGGAGTCGGGGAGTCGGGCGGTAGCACAGAGAGTTAAGCACAGGTAGCACAAAGCTCAAGGACCAGCGAAAGGATCCAGGTTAGAGCCCCCGGCTCCCACCTGCAGGGGAATCGCTTCACAAGTGGTAAAGCAGGTCTGCAGGTGTCTTTCTCTCCCCCTCTCTGTCTTCCCCTCCTCTCTCCATTTCTCTCTGTCCTATTTAACAGCAATGACATCAATAACAACAATAATAACTACAACAACAATAAAACAAAGTCAACAAAAGGGGAAATAAATAAAATATAAAAAAAAAGAAAAGAAAATGCAAAGGCTGTGACATTCTGTCACTCGCAGACACAGAGCCAGCTGAGTAAATCCCCAGTGAGCATTCTTAGAACTGCACCCAAATTAGGACAAGGCTTTTGGTAGCTAGAGCTTGTGCTTACGTTGTTTTTCATTGTCAGACTCCTCCAGTGAGAGGTTCAAGGACGGCCTAAGCAGAGCAGCCCAATCAACTTCGTGGGGTTTATCTCTGAGATTAAAGCAAGCACTCACACGCTTAATACCTTGAATAATGTCTGACTTCTGTCTGAGTGCCTTAACAGGAAAGAGGTAAGGCTATTGAAAAGCATTGGGCAATCTAGGGGTTGGCACAGTGGCTAGAATATTGTATTTAAAAGCATGGGGTCCCGAGTTTGGTCCCCAACATTGCATGTGATATGATGATACTCTGATTAAAAACTAAAATAGGGGGAGTCGGGTGGTAGCGCAGCGGGTTAAGTGCATGTGGCGCAAAGCGCAAGGACCAGCAGAAGGATCCCGGTTCGAGCCCCCAGCTCCCCACCTGCAGGGGAGTCGCTTAACATGCAGTGAAGCAGGTCTGCAGGTGTCTGTCTTTCTCTCCCCTTCTGTCTTCCCCTCCTCTCTCCATTTCTCTTTGTCCTATCCAACAATGATGACATTAATAACAACAATAATAAAACAAGGGCAACAAAAAGGAATAAATAAACATTAACAAAAAAATTAAATGTTACTGTTTTGAGAGCTTGCTAAGGAGGGTGTGTGCCTCCAAACCTTGGCACCACATTTAAGGTGCTGTGACATCCAGGGAAGCTTGAGGCTGTGTTGTCTCTCCCTCTCACTGTTCTCTATCTGAATGGAAAGGCCGTTGAGAATGGTGAATTTGTACACACCCAGACTCTCCAGGGAAAAGGGGAAACAAAGTACAATATTACAGATTTTTTTTTCTTTTTTAATTTCTTTATTGTGGAATTAATGTTTTACAGTAAATACAATAGTTTGTACATGCGTAACATTTCTCAATTTTCCATATAACAATACAACCTCCACTAGGTCCTCTGTCATCCTTCTTGGACCTGTATTCTCCCCACCCACCCACCCCAGAGTCTTTTACTTTGGTGCAATACGCCAATTCCATTTCAGGTTCTACTTGTGTTTTCTTTTCTGATCTTGTTTTTCAACTTCTGCCTGAGAGTGAGATCATCCCATATTCATCCTTCTATGATTACAGAATTTATTCTAGAATGAGGTAGGGTGTATTCTCTGAAAGATTTTCTTTCAGATAATGTTTATCTTTCAGGAAGTTCCTCTACCAGTGCAGTTAGATTTGATTTTACTGAGAGGAAGAGCCTCCTCAGAATTCGGAGTCCCCTACTATATCACTAAGCACATGGCGAATGCTCAGCACATACTGAGTTGAATGTCTAGTCTCCTCCTTTTCCATCTTCCTCGTATTTTGTCTCCCCCCCCCCCACTTCCTGGTGTTTCCACCTTTACAGGCTCCCAGACTGAGCCTGAGCGGTTGGTTTACTTGGAGTTCCTCATACCTGTCACACTTGTACTTTCGTGCCTTTGCACAAACCAGACCCCCTCATCCCTCTGCTCATCGGAGGGGATCTTACTTACACTGCCCCTCCTCTAAACACGAACTTGCAGATCTCTGCCTGCCGTGCTGTGCGCTCTGCTGAATCACCCCTGGGACCTCAGCTGCAAAGCTGCCTTCCCAGAGAAGCCTCCCCCCCGCCCGAGACCCCAGACCTACTGATGATCGTGTCAGCTTGCTACTTTTCACAGCATCCCTCCTTCCTTAACAGCCCTTGCCGGCAGATGCAGTGGTCTGTGTACTTGTCACACTTCCCAGTAGCGTACACATTGTGTGTACACACACGCTAGTCTGTTTACAGAGAAACCGCTCCTGTGTGATGCGCTGACACCTGTCTGGGGAAAGATGGAGCTGTGTTCCTGTACAGAGATCCTGGAGACCAGCGTGCCCTCAGTAAAGACTGTCTAGAAACCCCGGGGCTCTGAAAACCAGGGGTACTGCCACCCTACTCAGCACTGTGTAACTCAACTAACTGGGCCCTGCCATTCAGCAGGTGCTCGGAATACATTAGCCCAGTGAGTGAGTCACCTCCTCTGAGAAGCATTCTCTGACTTTAGCACTTTTGTGTTAATACCTAACTTTACTGTGACATTCATGACATTGCTCTCATCTCACGAGGTCATGGGCTGCACAAGACTGTAGTTTGCATACCTGAAAACATGCACATTCAGGCTTTCCTTTCTGTGCTAACCCCTGACGTTGACCTTGGCTTCGGGTCACATTACTTGTGTTCTCGCTGCTTCTAGCATCTGTTGTTGTTTGGGGAGGGGGGTGATGGGCAAAGGTTCAGCCTCTTGTGCGTTTCACTTTCAGGTAAATTTGTACTTAACATGTCCATTGTTCAGTCCTTTCCTCAGCCCAAGGTCATTCATTTTTTTTTTGGGGGGGGGTGTGGGGCTGGGGGACAAGGAACAGTAGCAAGAAATACACACTGTCCTAGGGCTCAGTACTTTAGAACATAGGACTTGCATGTCCAAGGGCCTAGGTTCAGTCCTTGGCGTTGCGGTATGTCCTGAGCTGTGCTTTGAATAGTCTTTTGTCCTTCATAAAAATAAATCTTAAAAAATAAATAAACGACTCTCATGCCTGAGGCTCCAAAGTCCCAGGTTCAATCCCCCACACCACCATAAGCCAGAGCTGAATAGTGCTCTGGTCAAAAATAAACAAACAAACAAACAAACAAACAAATAAGGGACCAGGAGGTAGTACAGCGGCTTAAGCACACATGGCGTGAAGCACAAGGACTGGTATAAGGATCTGGGTTTGAGCCCCTGGGCCCCCACCTACAGGGGGGTCGCTTCACAAGCGGTGAAGTAAGTCTGCAGGTGTCTGTCTTCCCCTCCTCTCTTCATTTTCTCTCTGTCCTATCCAACAACAATGATAGCAGTAACAACGATAATAATAACAACAACAAGAGCAACAAAAGGGAGAAAATGGCCTCCAGAAGCAGTGGATTCGTAGAGCAGACACCGAGCCCCAGCGATAACGCTGGAGACAAATAAGTAACTAAACAGATGCCACTGTTCTGCACCCTTGGGAGGCTAATGGATAAAGCACTGAGCTTTCAAGCATGAGGTTCTGAGTTCAGTCCCCAGTATCGGATGAGATCCCAAGACTGACCCCTCACATCACATGTGCCAAAGCGATGCTTTGGTTCTTTCTCCTCTCAAAATAAATAAATAAATCTTTAAAAAACAAACTGTTCTGTCCTTGGAGGATAATCTTCCTTTGGGGATCTATGTCAATGTATCAATAATAGGACAGAATACTGAGTTTCTGAGAGAGATTCTTTTTTTTCTTTTTTTAAATATTTATTTATTTATTCCCTTTTGTTGCCCTAGTTGTCTTCTTGTTGTTGTTGTTGTTGTTGTCGTTGTTTGGACAGGACAGAGAGAAATGGAGAGAGGAGGGGAAGACAGAGAGGGGGAGAGAAAGACAGACACCTGCAGACCTGCTTCACCGCCTGGGAAGCGACTCCCCTGCAGGTGGGGAGCCGGGGGCTCGAACCGGGATCCTTACTCCGGTTCGTTTATTTATTTATTCCCCTTTTGTTGCCATTGTTGTTTTGTTGTTGTAGTTATTATTGTTGTTGTTATTGATGTCATCGTTGTTGGATAGGACAGAGAGAAATGGAGAGAGGAGGGAAAGACAGACAGGGGGAGAGAAAGACACACACCAGCAGACCTGCTTCACCGCCTGTGAAGGGACTCCCCTGCAGGTGGGGAGCCGGGGGCTCGAACCGGGATCATTATGCCCGTCCTTATGCTTTGTGCCACCTGCGCTTAACCCGCTGCGCCACCGCCCGACTCCCTGTATCTTGGAAAACTTAAGATGATCAGCTGATAACCTTTTTTTTATTTATTTCATTTTGGTGCCTGGGAACAAACCCAGGGCTTTGAGTTTTCACGCCACCGCTACATCACCCGAGCCAGATTTTTCTAAGAATGAGAGACAGAGGGTGGGGGTAGACAGCATAATGGCTCTGCAAAGAGATTCTCTTGCCTGTGGCTTCGAAGTCCCAGGTTCAATCCCCCGCACCACCATAAACCAGAGCTGAGCTGTGCTCTGGTAAAGCAAAACAAAACAGACGTTGTAATCAATGAACACACAGTTGCTGGCGTTCATGCAAGGAAGTGGGGCTTTTAGACGTGCGCACTGCAGTGTGGGGTGCTTCCACTAGGCTCGAGCTGCACAGTGACGCAGACTATCTGTGGTCAGAGGGCTGCTTTTCCATCAGATAAACAGAGGGAAAGGAGGAGACACCAGCACTGAATCTTTCTCTGGTCCCATGACAACTCCCAGATGGTGTCAGGACTCCAGCTCGGCCACTGGCAAAGGCACTCACTCACCCTACTTATGAGAAATGTCTCTGGCCCTCTGAATATACTTAAAAAACAAAAACAGAAACCTTTAAGAGGCTGGGCAGTAGCGCAACAGGTTAAGTGCACATGGTACAAAGCTCAAGGACTGGCTTTAGGATCCTGGTTCAAGCCCCCAGCTTCCCACCTGCAGGGGGGTCACTTCACAAACTGTGAAGCAGGTCTGCAGGTGTCTGTCTTTCTCTCCCCCCTCACCCCCCACCCCCATCTCGATTTCTCTCTGTCCTATCCAACAATGGCAACAAAATGGGAAAGACAGCCCCCAGGAGCAGTGGATTCATAGTGCAGGCGCCAAGCCCCAGCAATAATCCTGGAGGCACACACACACACACACCTATTTATTTACTTTTGTTTTTTATCTTTTGGATAGAGACAGAGAGAAACTGAGAACAGAAATGCACTGGGTTGAGCACACACGTGTAAGGACCCGGGTTCAAGCCCCGCCCCCCCTCCATGCCTTCAGGGGGAAAGGCTTCATGAGTCGTGAAGCAGGTCTGCAGGTATTTTTTTCTTTAAACACTTTTTTAATTTCCTTTTTGTTGCCCTTTTTTTTTTTTATTGTTGTAGTTATTGTTGTTGTTATTGATGTCGTCATTGTTGGATAGGACAGAGAGAAATGGAGAGAGGAGGGGAAGACAGAGAGGAGGGAGAGAAAGAGACACCTGCAGCAGACCTGCTTCACCAACTGTGAAGTGACTCCCCTGCAGGTGGGGAGCCGGGGGCTGGAACCGGGATCCTTATGCTGGTCTTTGCGCTTTGCGCCACGTGCGCTTAACCTGCTGCGCTACCGCCCGACTCCCTAGATATCTTTTTCTATTTCCCTTTCTCTCTCTCTCTCTCTCTTTTTATAAAACTCTGTTTTTATACAACAGAGAGAAATTGAGAGGGCCAGAGAGTTAGACAAAAAGACCATTCATGAAGTTTCCCCTACAGATGGGGACTGGGAGCTTGAACTTGGTTCCTTGAGCATATATGCTTAACCAGGTGTGCCACCATTTGGACTCTCCCTCTCCCTCTCTACCTCACCCCCTCACCCCCTCACCCTGCTCTCTGTTACTATCCTAATTAAATAGAAAATGAACACGAAAATGACTGCCAGAAGCAGTAGACTCACAGGGCCGGCACCAAGCCCCGGTGACAACAGAGGTGGCAAAAAAAAAAGAGGGTCTGGGTGGTGGTGCACCTGTTAAGTGCACATACTATCAAAGGTGAGGTAATGATCCAGGTTTGAGCCCCCATCCCCACCTGCATGGGATCCACTTATCGAGCAATGAAGTAGATCTGCAGGTGTCTTTCTTTCTTTCTTTCTTTCTTTCTTTCTTTCTTTCTTTCTTTCTTTCTTTCTTTCTTTCTTTCTTTCTTTCTGGCTTACAGTGGTGCAGGGATTGAAACTGGGACTCCAGAGGCTTGAGTCTCTTTGCATAATCATTATGTTATCTCCCTCGCCCCAGGTGTCTACCTTTTCCTCTATTTCTCCATCCTCTCTGAATTTCTCTCTGTCCTATCTAACAAAACAACAACAACAATTAGAAAGAAGAAAGAAAGGAAGGAAGGAAGGGAGGAAGAAAGGAAAAGAAAAGAAGGAAGAAAGAGAGAGAGAAAGAAAGACAGGTAGGTCATGGGAAGTGGTGGATTCATAGTGCCAGCACCACGCCCCAGCTATAATCTTGGTGGCTATAAAAAATATAAAATTTTCTGGAGTCAGGCGCTCAGTGGGTTAAGTGCAAGCAGCACAAAGTGCAAGGACCAGTGTAAGGATCCTGGTTCGAGCCCCCGGCTCCCCACCTGCAGGGGAGTCCCTTCACAGGCGGTGAAGCAGGTCTGCAGGTGTCTGTCTTTCTCTCCCCCTCTCTGTCTTCCCCTCCTCTCTCCATTTCTCTCTGTCCTATCCAACAACGATGACATCAATAACAACAACAATAACTACAGCAATAAAACAACAAAAGAGAATAAATAAAATTAAAAAGACTGATATATATATATAATTTTTTAAAAGGGGTAGGGCCTCTAGTCTGGGAGGTGGCACAGTGATAAAGCTTTGGACTCTCAAGGATGAGGTCCTGAGTTTGATCCCTGGCAGCACATGTGCTAGAGTGATGTCTGGTTCTTTCTCTCTCCTCCTATCTTTCCCATGAATAAATAAAAATCTTTAAAAAAAAGAGGGGGTGGGGCCTGGCAGTAGCACACCAGGTTAAGCACCCATGGCATGAAGCACAGGACTGGCGTAAGGATCCTGGTTTGAGGGGCCAGGTGGTGGCACACCTCGTTGAATATACACATTATAGTGCGCAAGGACCTGGGTTCGAGACCCCGGTCCCCACCTGCAGGGGGAAAGCTTCACAAGTGGTGAAGTAATGCTGCAGGTGCTGTCTCATTTTCTGTCTATCTCTATCAAATAAATAACAATTTTTAAAAAAGGTTCCGGTTTGAGTCCCCAGCTCCCCACCTGCAGGCGTGGGTCGCTTCACAGGTGGTGAAGCAGGTCCTCAGGTGTCTGTCTTTCTCTCCCCCCTCTCTCTTCCCCTCTCTCCATTTCTGTCTGTCCTATCCAACAACAACAGTAATAAGGACAACAAATAGATAGATAGCATAATGGTTATACAAATAAACTGTCATGCCTGAGGTTCCAAAGTCCCAGGTTCAATCCCCCTGCACCACCAGAGCTGACCTGGTTAAAAAAAAAAAAAGTGCTAGGACCCAGGTTCAAGCCCCCAGCCCCCACCTTCAGGGGAAAGTTGTTTTTTTTCTTTATCAGAACATTGTTCATTCTAGCTTATGGTGGGGGGGGATTGAACCTAGGACGTTGGAGTCTCAAGCATGAGAGCCTGTTTGCATAACCATTATGCTATCTACCCTCCGCCAGTGGGAAAGTTTTGACTGTGTGTGAGTGGCGAAGCAGTGATGCAGGTGTCTCCCCCTCAATTTTTTTTTTGCCTCCAGGGTTATCACTGGGGGCTCCGTGTCTGCGCTATGAGTCCACTTCTCCTGGTGCACAAGGACTCACGTGGCTCAAAGCACAAGGACCGGCGTAAAGATCCCGGTTTCATTGGATAGGACAGAGAGAAATTGAGAGGAGAGGGGATATTGAGAAGGGGAGAAAAAGACAGACACCTGCAGACCTGCTTCACCTCTTGTGAAGCGACTCCCCTGCAGGTAGGGAGCCGGGGACTTGAACTCAGCCAGGTGCGCCACCATCCGGCCCCATAACTTCATTTTTCAAAACTTACAGAAAAATGAATATGTTGCTAAGACCCACTCAGTCTTCTTCACGATAGACCCACCTGTACTTAATTTCTTCCCTATGGGTAGCAGCTGCTCCCCCAAATGCCCACCTTTTCACTCAGTTCCTAATCAAGAGTAGCTCCTTGTAGCTGCAGGATTCTCTTGGCACCGCCACCGCCCTCCATTCTAGTCTGTTCTTTCTTCTTCCCCGTGGCTCTCCAGATGGCTTTGCTGACCCAGACAACACGCAGCCTCCCCCTTGCTCCTGTCCTGCCTCCGGGTTCCAGGCCGGCAGCACAGCAGAGTCTTAGAACACTGCCCAGTAATCTTTGTCACCTCCTCTTGAATCTTAATATTTCCGTGTATTTAATAGCATGAGGGACAGAGGAGGAGAGAGAAAACCAGAGGCTAGGAGGTGGTGCACTGGTTGAGCACATATGTTACAATGTGCAAGGACCTGGGTTCAAGCTCCCAGTCTCCACCTGCTGGGAGAAAGCTTCACAAATGGTGAAGCAGTGCTGTAAGTCTCAGTCTCTCTCTCTCTCTCTCTCTCTCTCTCTCTCTCTTTTGCTTTCAGGGTTATCGCTAGGGCTCAGTGCCAGCACTACAAATCCACTGGCCATTTTTTCCATTTTATTGGATAGAACAGAGAAAAATGGAGAGAGGAGGGGAAGATAGAGAAGGAGAGAGAAAGATAGACACCTGCAAATCTGCTTCACCACCCCTTGCACTTCGTAGTACATGAGCTTAGCCCAGTGCAGCACTACAGACCCCTCCCCTCTCTATCTCCCCTCCTCTCTCAATTTCTGGCTGTCTCTACCCAATAAATAAAGATTTTTTTTTATTTAAGAAAGGATTAATTAACAAAACCATAGGGTAGGAGGGGTACAACTCCACACAATTCCCACCGCCCAATCTCCATATCCCACCCCCTCCCATGATAGCTTCTTTCTTTCTTTCTTTCTTTCTTTCTTTCTTTCTTTCTTTCTTTCTTTCTTTCTTTCTTCTTTATTCATGAGAAAGATAGGAGGAGAGAAAGAACCAGTCATCGCTCTGGTACATGTGCTGCCGGGGCTCGAACTTCTGGACCTCATGCTTGAGAGTCTAGTGCCTTAGCCACTGTGCCACCTCCTGGACCACAACACATTTCTCTTGACTTCTCTTGTCAAAAAATAAAGTTGCTGCATCTTTGCTGTTCCAGATGCCTGTTTGCAGGAGGTGAGCTTGCACAGAATGAAGATCGTCACTGGGCGCACTCTGTGGAATCTAGCAGGCCTCGGTAGCAAACCTCGCCAGTGAAGGAAGCCATGGAGGTCGCGCCTGACAGGCAGTCAGGTATGTCTGTGAACTGGGCAGCCAGCCAACAGATAGGACTTTGAGGGAGTCGGGCGGGTTAAGTGCACGTGGTGCAAAGCACAAGGACCAGAGTAAGGACCCCCGTTTGAGCCCTGGCTCCCCACCTGCAGGGGAGTCGCTTCACAAGCAGTGAGGCAGGTCTGCAGATGTCTGTCTCTCCCTCTCTCTGTCTTTCCCTCCTCTCTCCACTTCTCTCTGTCCTATCCAACAACAACAATATCAATAACCACAACGGGGCCCAGGTGGTGGCGCAGCTGGTTGAGCGCATGTATTACAATGCTTAAGGACCCGGGTTCGAGCCCCCGGTCCCCACCTGCAGGGGGAAAGCTTTACAAGTGGTGAAGCAGGGCTGCAGGTGTCTCTCTGTCTCCCTCTCTATCACCCCCCCTCCCTCTTGATTTCTGGCTGTCTCTATCCAATAAATAAAGATAATAAATTAAAATTTTTTAAAATAACCACAACAATGCTAAACAATAAGGGCAACAAAAGGGAAAATAAAATAAATAAATAAGTAAATAGGACTTTGAGCAGCACCATATTTTCTGAGATGATCTAGAGTTTTAGGGGCTTGTAAATACCGTTGTCAGCTTCCTGCCCGAGTTTAGAACTTCCTGAGAGAGATGCAAGATTTGGACAGGTGGGGCTTAAGCTACTAGCTTTATGACTGAAAAGCTGACTAAAAGAAGGGCTCCTGCTGCTCTGTCTACAGCCCCGAGAGCTTCCTGATGTCAGCTGAAACTGGCCGCCGGTGTGGACAGCATGGACAGGCTGTGAAGTAGCTCACCCCTCCAGACTTAAGGGGCAATTGTAGTGAACAAAGAAAAATACTCTCAGGGTTTCTGTTAGAAGGCTGCAAGACAGTCGTTTTCTGCACACACCTGCCAGATACTACAAGCATAGAAAGAGGGGGCTGGGTTGGGGGTAGGTAGCATCATGGTCATGCAAAGAGACTTTCATGCCTGAAGCTCCAAAGTGCCAGGTTCAATCCCCCACCACACCATAAGCCAGAGCTGAGCAGTGCTCTGGAAAAAAAAATTTAAAAAGTGGGGGCTGGTAGGACTGAGTGGTGGTGTACCCAGCTGAGCTCATATCTAACAGAGCACAAGGACCTAGGTTCAAGCCCCTGGTCCCCACCTGTCCACCTGTAAGGGCAAAACTTTGTGAATGGTAAAGCAGCTTTGCAGGTCTCTCTCTCTCCCTCTCCCTCTCCCTCTCCCTCTCCCTCTCCCTCTCCCTCTCTCTCTCTCTCTCTCTCTCTCTCTCTCTCTCCTTTGCAGGTCTCTCTCTCTCCCTCTCCCTCTCTCTCTCTCTCTCTCTCTCTCCTTTGCAGGTCTCTCTCTCTCTCTCTCTCCCTTCCTTCTTGATTTCTGGCACTCTTTCTCTCTTTTTTTAAAGACTGCATTTATTTATTAATGAGAAAGGAGAGAAAAAACCAGACATCACTCTGGTACATGTGCTGCCAGGGACTGAACTCAGGACCTTTTGCTTGAGAGTCCAATACTTTATCCTTTTTTAAAAAAAAATTCTTTTTATTTTTTTTTTGCTTTTGTTGTCCTTATTATTTTTTTTTAATTGTTGTTGTTATTGATGTGTCATTGTTATATAGGACAGAGAGAAATGGAGAGGGGACAGGAAGACAGAGAGGGGGAGAGAAAGACAGACACCTGCAGACCTGCTTCACCACCTGTGAAGCGACTCCCCTGCAGGTGGGGAGCTGGGGCCTCAAACAGGGATCCTTATGATGGTCCTTGCGCTTTGCACCACATGCACTTAATCCACTGCGCTACCGCCCGACTCCCAATACTTTATCCTTTATCCACTGCACCACCTCCTGGACCATGATTCTGGCTGTCTTTATCCAATAAATATAGAAAGGTAATTTAGGGGCCAGGTGGAAGTGCAGCTGGTTGAGTGCACATGTTACGATGCACAAGGACGTGGTCCGGGAAGTGGCGCATTAGACAAAGCACTGGACTCTCAAGCACTATGAGCAAGGACCCTAATTCGAACCACAGGTTCCCACCTTTCCCAGAGGGAAAGCTTTGCAAGTGGTGAAGCAGTGTGCAGGTATCTCTCTGTCTTTTTTCCTATCACTCTCTTCCCTCTTGATTTCTGGATGTCTCTATCCAATAAATAAATAAAGATAATTAATTTTTTTAAAAAAGAAAAATAATTTTAAGGAAAGAGGGGAGCTGGGCGATATCTCAGCGGGCAGAGCTCATACCGTAACGTGCTTGGTGCCTGGACTGGGTCACCGGCATCACAGGGGCCGCATGGGCGGCGCTGCGGGGCCGACACGGTTGGTGGAGTGGCGCTCTGGTAGCTCCTCCTTTCTCTCTCTCTTTTTAACTTATTTTTTATTTTATTGATTTATTCCCTTTTGTTGCCCTTGTTGTTTTATTGTTGTTGTTACTGATGTCATCGTTGTCATCTGTCCTATCCAACAACGACATCAATAACTATTGTGGAAGGATGATAGATGACATAGTGGGGGTTGTATAGTTAAATGGGAATCTGGGGAATGTTATGCATATACAAACTATTGTATTTACTGTTGAATGTAAAACACCAATTCCCCAATAAAGAAATAAATTAAAAAAAACAATAAAACAACAAGAGCAATAAAAGGGAATAAATAAATAAATATTAAAAAGTTAAAAAATAATATTTATTTATTTATTCCTTTTTGTTGCCCTAGTTGTTTTATTGTTGTAGTTATTATTGTTGTTGTTATTGATGTCATTGTTGTTGGATAGGACAAAGAGACATGGAGAGAGGAGGGGAAGACAGAGAGGGGGAGAGAAAGACAGACACCTGCAGACCTGCTTTACCACTTGTGAAGCGACTCCCCTGCAGGTGGGGAGCCAGGGGCTCGAACCTGGATCCTCACTCCGGTCCTTGTGCTTTCCGCCACGTGTGCTTAACTTAACCGCTGCCCCCCCCCCACAAGGAAATTTTAAAGAATCATTCATGGCAGATGGGAGGTGGCATGCTGGGTAGAGTATTGGGCTCTCAAGCATGACATCCTGATTTTGATTGCTAGTATCATATATACTAGAGTGATTTCTGCTTCTCTCTCTCCCCCTCTGTTCTCATAAATAAATTAATATTTTAAGGAATTTCGTGTAAGGCAGGTACCATACCGGTAAGCCATCCCCCCAGCCCCCACAGCACCACTTGTATTTTTAGAAGCAAAGTGTTGAAAGAGGTTTGAATTCCTAGTTGGCAACTTGTAGTCCTGTGCTGTGCTAATCAGAAAACCACACTGAAGTCTCTGCTGGTTTTCACTGTACATCCATTAGAAAGTAGAACTTGAGAGCGGGGTAGGTAGCATAATGGTTATGCAAAAGGTCTGTCATGCCTAAGGCTCTGAAGCCCCAGGTTCAATCCCCCCATTACCATAAGCCAGAGCTGGGCAGTGCTCTGCTAAAAAAATAATAATAATAGTTAAAAATAAACTAGAACTAAGGGCCGGTTAAGTGCATGTATTATCTTGCAAAAGGACCTGGGCTCAAGCCCACTTCATGAGTGGTGATGCAGTAATGCAGATGTCTTCCTCTCTCTCTCTCTCTCTCTCATTCCCTTTCTGGTATCTTTCTTTTTTTTTTTTTTAAATGTTTTTTTTATTATATATTATCTTTATTTATTGAATAGCCAGAAACGGAGAGAGGGAGAGAGAGAGACCTGCAGCCCTGTTTCTCCACTCACGAAGCTTTCCCCCTGCAGGTGGGGACTGGGAGTTCGAACCCAGGTCTCTCAGGTGCTCCACCACCCAGCCTCCCTTTCTGTTCTCTTTCCCACTCAATGTCTTTCTGTCCTATCAAATAAAATAAATTAAATTAAAACAGAGAGAGTAGAACTATGTAGCATTATGATCTGCTGCCATCCATCCCTGGGGCGTGTGGCCTGTCCGGCACTGACACACAGCTTGTCTGTCCTGCTTCGGAGCAGAGCTCAGCTCTCTCACAGTGTGCTCTGCCCTGGCTGGCCTGCCCTCTAGTGGAACCACAGCTCACGCGGGGAAGCTGGTCCAACCGGCCCCTCCAACACCTGTTTTCCACAGGAGAAAACTGAGGCTTAAACAGACACTCCTTGCTCCAAAGTCTCCCCAGGAGGAAGGGACAGGACAAAGGACAAGCCTCTCCCTGAGATGGCAGGTAAATAAATTCCTTTAAAGGTGGGTGGTTGTTCCAGGCAGGCCCAGCAGGGGGAAGCAGGGGCTGCTCGGAGCAGAGGGGGACATAGATTGGGGGGCAGAGGGGGACATAGATTGGGGGGCAGAGGGGGACATAGATTGGGAGGCAGAGGGGGACATAGATTGGGGGGCAGAGGGGGACATAGATTGGGGGGCAGAGGGGGACATAGATTGGGGAGCAGAGGGGGACATAGATTGGGGGGCAGAGGGGGACATAGATTGGGGGGCAGAGGGGGACATAGATTGGGGGCAGAGGGGCTGGGGTCCAAGAAGTGGAACGACCAGGCTGGCAGGACTTGCTGGGCCCAATCTAGAGTCTACCAAGAAGCTTCTGCACAGCAAAAGAAACCACTACCCAAACCAAGAGACCCTCACAGAATGGGAGAAGATCTTTACATGCCATACATCAGACTAGAGGCTAATGACCAGAATAGATAAAGAGCTTGCCAAACTCAACAACAAGACAACAAATAACCCCATCCAAAAATGGGGGGAGGACATGGACAGAACATTCACCACAGAAGAGATCCAAAAGGCCGAGAAACACATGAAAAAATGCTCCAAGTCTCTGACTGTCAGAGAAATGCAAATAAAGACAACAATGAGATACCACTTCACTCCTGTGAGAATGTCATACATCAGAAAAGGTAACAGTAGCAAATGCTGGAGAGGGTGTGGGGTCAAAGGAACCCTCCTGCACTGCTGGTGGGAATGTCAATTGGTCCAACCTCTGTGGAGAGCAGCCTGGAGAACTCTCAGAAGGCTAGAAACGGACCTCCCCTATGATCCTGCAATTCCTCTCCTGGGGATATATCTTAAGGAACTCAACACACCCATCCAAAAAGATCTGTGTACACATATGTTCTTAGCAGCACAATTTGTAATAGCTAAAACCTGGAAGCAACCCAGGTGTCCAACAACAGATGAGTGGCTGAGCAAGTTATGGTATATGTACACAGTGGACTACTACTCAGCTATGAAAAATGGTGACTTCACCGTTTTCAGCTGACCTTGGATGGAGCTTGAAAAATTCATGTTAAGTGAAATAATAAGTCAGAAACAGGGCAGGGGTAGATAGCATAATGATTATGCAAAGAGACTCTCATGCCTGAGGCTCCAAAGTTCCAGGTTCAATCCCCTACACCACCATAAGCCAGAGCTGAGCAGTGCTCTGGTAAAAAAAAAAAAAAAAAAAATTGAAAAAAAAAAAGAAGAAGAAATAAGTCAGAAACAGAAGGATGAATATGGGATGGTCTCACTCTCAGGCAGAAGTTGAAAAACAACATCAGAAGAGAAAACACAAGTAGAACCTGAACTGGAATTGGCGTATCGTAACAAAGTAAAAGACTCTGGGGTGGGTGGGTGGGTGGGGAGAATACAGGTGCATGAAGGATGACAGAGGACCTAGTGGGGGTTGTATTGTTATGTGGGAATCTGGGGAATGTTATGCATGTACAAACTATTGTATTTACCGTTGAATGTAAAGCATTAATTCCCCAATAAAGAAAATTTAAAAAAAAAAAAAGAGTCTGCCAAGGAGAGCTGACAAAATAGAAGTGGATGGATCACGTGCACTGCTTCACGTGTGTGCAGCCAGGTGGGAGCCCGCCTCCCACAGCAGGGCGGGAAGCTTCAGTGCTGTGCTCTGCCGTTGTCTCTCAGCCCCACACAGCAGAGCCCCGGAGATGACAAACATGAAAATAATGAGAAGGGAGTCGGGCTGTAGCGCAGCAGGTTAAGCGCAGGCGTCGCAAAGCGCAAAGACCCGTAAAGATCCCGGTTGCAGCCCCCGGCTCCCCACCTGCAGGGGGGTCGGTTCCCAGGCGGTAAAGCAGGTCTGCAGGTGTCTGTCTTTCTCTCCCCTTCTCTGTCTTCCCCTCCTCTCTCCATTTCTCTCTGTCCTAACCAACAAAGACGACAACAATAACTACAACAACAATAACAACAAGGGCAACAAGAGGAAATAAATATAAAAAAGACAAGAAGAAACAGAAGCCACAATCGAGTCAGAGCTGAAACTTCACAGGGCCGCATGGATGGGCCCTGCTGCCGAGCTCAGTGCAGACACAAAGCAGTTGGGGCCTCTGTCCCCTCCCCCTGCTTCTGTGTGACACACCCGCCCCACCTGGGGTCATCTGAGGCTCAAAGGGGAACTGCTGGGCCTGCTGGGCCTGTTCTGCTGGCTGCAGGAGAAGCACTCATGGGTGGGCCTCTGCACACGGCAGGAAGGAAGGCTGTGCAACCCACCCAGAGATGCCTGATAGGTCCTGGGGAGGCAACAGACACAGCCCGAAGGCACCATCTTGAGAGCCAGAATGTCACTTTTTACCTTCAGTTTCTTTTTCTTTAATTTCTTTAAATGAAATAATGTTTTTTAATATTTATTTATTCCCTTTTGTTGCCCTTGTTGTTTTACTGTTGTTGTAGTTATTATTGTTGTTATTGGTGTCGTTGTTGGGTAGGACAGAGAGAAATGGAGAGGGGAGGGGAAGACAGAGGGGGAGAGAAAGACAGACACCTGCAGACCTGCTTCACCACCTGGGAAGCGACTCCCCTGCAGGTGGGGAGCCGGGGGCTGCAACCGGGATCCTTATGCCGGTCCCACCTGCTTAACCCGCTGTGCTACCGCCCGACTCCCCCTCTCTTTCTTTCTAACAGAGCACTGCTCACCTCTGGTTTATGGTGGTGCAGGGGACTGAACTTGGGACTTTGGAGCTTTAAGCATGAGAGTGTTTGCATAACCATTATGCTATCTATTCACCCTCTTTTTTTTTTTTTTGAAGAGAGAGGCAGAGAGTTGAGAGACTGGAAGAGAATACAGCACAGAAGCTTTCTTCACTGCCATGTGTAGCCAGGCTTGAACCTGGGTCGTGCACGTGGCAAGGCAGCACTCTATTCAGCTGAGCTATTTTGTTGACCCTTCCAGTCTTTGGAAGGGGGGTGGACTGAACAGTCTTATGAGTCTAGGGCACAAGGTGGTAGCACAGCAGACTTGCATGCCTGAAGCCCGAGGTTGGATCCCCAACACTGCCAGGCGCCAGATTTAAGTAGTGCTCTCATCTCTTTCCCTCCCCCCTCTCTCTTCCTCTCTTTCTGTCTCTTTCTCCCTCCCTCTCTCATTAAAATAACTAAATTTATTTAAGCAGAGCCCTGATCAGCTCTGGCTTGTGGTGGTGCTGGGGATTGAACCTAGGGTCTCTGGTGCTTTAAGCAGGGAATACTTTTTGCATAATCTCTCTGCATTCCCATTTTATTTTTCTTTTTAGTTTAATTTATTATTTCCTTTATTTATTGGATAGAGACAGCCAGAAATTGAGAGGGTAGGGGAAATAGAGAGGGATAGAAACAGAGAGACACCCGCAGCCCTGCTTCACCACTTGCAAAGCTTTCCCTCTGCAAGTGGGGACCAGGGGCTTGAACCCAGGTCCTTGAGCACTGTAACATGTGCTCTCAGCCAAGGTGCACCACCACCCGGTCCCTCCAGTCCCATTTCCTTCCTTCCTTCCTTCCTTCCTTCCTTCCTTCCTTCCTTCCTCCCTCCCTCCCTCCCTCCCTCCCTCCCTCCCTCCCTCCCTCCTTCCTTCCTTCCTTCCTTCCTTCCTTCCTTCCTTTCTTGATACTGTAGGGAGAGAGTTAGCTGTTGACTGGCTACGGAAGAAGGGCAAACGCTAGAAGAAGTAGGGAGAGGGTGAAAGTGAAAGACCGTGGTCCGGGAGGTGGCGCAGTGGATAAAGCATCAAGACTCTCAAGCATGAGGTCCCGAGTTCGATCCCCGGCAGTACATGTGCCAGAGTGATGTCTGGTTCTTTCTCTCTCCTCCTATCTTTCTCATGAATAAATAAATAAAATCTTAACAAAAAAGAAGAAAGAAAGTGAAAGACCAGAGCACCAGAGGCCAGGTGGTGGTGAACCTGGTTAAGTGCACACATTAAAGGACCCAGGTCCAAGCCCTTTGTCCCCACCTAAGGGGGAAAGCTTCATGAGTGGTGAAGTAGGGCTGCGGGGGCCTCTCTGTCTCTTTCCCTCTCTGTCTATTCCTTCTTTCTCAGTTTATCTGTCTCAATCCAGTAATAAATAAATAAGATCACAACACCAAAGCTTCCTCCAGTGGGGGCCACGTTGGAACCTGGGTTGTGCACATGGCAGTGAACTATCCAAGGGAGGCATTTTTCTGGCCCGAAACTTTTTTTCAAAAAACAGATAAAGCAGCCTGAGAGGTGGCACAGTGGATAAATATTGAACTTCAAAGCATGAGGCCTCAAGTCCAGTTCCTAGCATCTCATGTGCCTGACTGGTGTGTGGGTCCTTCTAAAAATTCAGACAACAGGGGGCCAGGCGGTAGTGCAGTGGGTTAAGCGCACATGGCGCAAAGCACAAGGACGGGCTTAAAGATGCCGGTTCAAGCCCCCAGCTCCCCACTTGCAGGGAGAATCTCTTCACAGGCGGTGAAGCAGGTCTGCAGGTGTCTGTCTTTCTCTCCCCCTCTCTGTCTTCCCCTCCTCTCTCTGTCTTATCCAACAACAATGACAGCAATAACCATCACAACAACAAAGATAAAACAAGGACAACAAAAGCGGAAAAATAGCCTCCAGGAGCAGTGGATTCCTGGTGCAGGCACCGAGCCCCACCCCAGAGACAACCCTGAAGGCAAAATTAATTAGTTAATTAATTAAATTTTAAAAAAATCAGACAACAGGGGGCTGGGCTGGGCTGGGCCATAGCACAGCGGGTGTCTGTCTTTCTCCCCCAACCCCCCCTCTTCCCCTCCTCTCTGTCCTACCCAACAACAGCAGCAATGGCAACAATAAAAGTAGCAACAAGGGAGTCGGGCGTGGCGCAGTGGGTTAAGCGCACATGGCGCAAAGCGCAGGGACCGGTGTAAGGATCCCGGTTCGAGCCCCCGGCTCCCCACCTGCAGGGGAGTCGCTTCACGGGCGGTGAAGCAGGTCTGCAGGTGTCTGTCTTTCTCTCCCCCTCTCTCTCTGTCTTCCCCTCCTCTCTCCATTTCTCTCTGTCCTATCCAACAACAAAGCAACGTCAACAATGGCAATAATAATAACCACAACGAGGCTGCAACAACTAGGGCAACAAAAAGGAGGAAAAATGGCCTCCAGGAGCGGTGGATTCATGGTGCAGGCACCAAGCCCAGCAGTAACCCTGGAGGGAAAAAAAAAAAAAGTAGCAACAAAGGCAACAAAATGGGAGAAAATGGCCTCCAGGAGCAGTGGATTCTTGACACATTCACCAAGCCCCAGCGATAACCAAAAAAAAAAAGAAAAAATTCAGACAGCACAAAAGAAAGTGGAGGGGTAGAGAGGAGACCGCAGCACCCGTCTGTCCGCCGCTCTGGCTCTGCTCGCGGCGTTTCCCCGTGCTGTGCACGCTGCTCCCAGTGTGTGCCTTCCTGGTTGAGCTGTCTCTTGGTCCCTAATAGCTTTCTCACTAAAAAGAAAAAAAGAGAAGAAAAAGGCCTATCCTCTCATGGAGACAGGGACTCCTGCTCAGTGAGGGGCTGGCAACTTTGCCCTGACCCACAGCCTGGGTGCACCCCAGCCCCTCTCCTCGGGCTCTCAAATTCTCTGCTGTTTCCCCCCAACAAGGGGGAAGGTGGGAGGTGGGGGACGGGGCGGGGGTCCGAGCGAGCACAGAGCTGCCTTCCCGAGACAGTGGGCCGGGCCGGGTGTGGCTGGGCCGGTGGGCGCCAGGTCGAGCTCGGAGATGGGGAAGGAAAGGGGGGCCCAGGCTGTAGGTGGTCAGGATGGGCCAGGGGTCCCGGGTCTGGGTGCGACTGGAGCCCGGGGAGAAGGGATGGACGTTGAGAGGAAAAAGCCGGCCGACTCGGCGGCTGTGGGAGTGTGGAGGCCGAGGGGGGGGTGGTCCGAGCTGACTCGGAGGTCGGAAGGTGACTTCAAGGGCAACAGCGGGCCCCAGAGCTTCCGGCTCAGAAGCAGCAGCCACACTGGTCCCTCCGGGGGAAGCCGAGGCTGTGGGTGGGGGTGCGGCTGAGGCCCCTGTCGCCGCTTCCAGGAGGGCCGCACACCAGTCCCTGCCCACTCAGAGCTGCTGCCCTGCCCGGGGTGACACACCAGCGTGCGGGGGTGAGTGTGTGTGTGTGTGTGTGTGTGTGTGTGTGTGTGTGTGTGTGTGTGTGTGTGAGTGTGTGTGAGTGTGTGTGTGTGTGAGTGTGTGTGTGTGAGTGTGTGTGTGAGTGTGTGTGTGTGTGTGTGTGTGTGTGTGTGTGAGTGTGTGTGAGTGTGTGTGTGTGAGTGTGTGTGTGTGTGTGTGAGTGTGTGTGTGTGTATGTGAGTGTGTGTGTGTGAGTGTGTGTGTGAGTGTGTGTGTGAGTGTGTGTGAGTGTGTGTGTGTGAGTGTGTGTGTGTGAGTGTGTGTGTGAGTGTGTGTGTGTGTATGTGAGTGTGTGTGTGTGAGTGTGTGTGTGAGTGTGTGTGTGTGTGAGAGTGTGTGTGAGTGTGTGTGTGTGAGTGTGTGTGTGTGAGTGTGTGTGTGAGTGTGTGTGTGTGTATGTGAGTGTGTGTGTGTGAGTGTGTGTGTGAGTGTGTGTATGTGAGTGTGTGTGTGAGTGTGTGTGAGTGTGTGTGTGAGTGTGTGTGTGAGTGTGTGTGTGAGTGTGTGTGTGAGTGTGTATGTGAGTGTGTGTGTGTGTGAGTGTGTGTATGTGAGTGTGTGTGTGAGTGTGTGTGTGTGAGTGTGTGTGTGAGTGTGTGTGAGTGTATGTGTGTGAGTGTGTGTCTGTGTGTGTGTGTGAGTGTGTGTGAGAGTGTGTGTGTGTGATTGTGAGTGTGTGTGTGTATCTGTCTGTCTGTCTGTGTATGTGTCAGTGGCTCTGTCTCCTGCTGCCTGGACTTCACGCTCCCCTGGGTGCCCCCAGCCTCAGCCTCCATGCTCCACCTCTGTTCGCCCCTTGATTTCTTTCTTCCTTCCTTTTTTCCTTTTTTCTTTTAAATGTTTTTCTTGTGGTCTGGGAGATGGTGCAGTGGATAAAATATTTTTTCTTTTTTAATATTTTTACTTATTATTGGATAGAAACAGAGAGAATTTGAAACGGGATAGGGAGAGGGTGAGAGGCAGAGAGACACCTGCAGCCCTGCCTCACCACTTGTGAAGCTTTCCCCTTTCGGGTGGGGACCAGGGGCTTGAACCTGGGTCCTTGCGCACTATAATGTATGCGCTTAACCACCCAGCCCCTCAGCTTGATTTCTCATCTCCCTGTGAAAGTTCTCTGCAGAGCACTCTTCTGCCGCTCCTTCCACTCCTTCCCCAGAGGCCTTTGCTTCAGTGCAGCACACGGTGTCCAGTCCTAAGGTCTTTTTTTTACATATATATAACATTTTTTTAAGAATTTATTTAATTATTTATTTATGAGAAAGCTAGGAGAGAGAAAGAACCAGCCATCACTCTGGTACATGTGCTGCCGGGGATGGAACTCAGGACCTCATGCTTGAGAATCCAATGCTTTATCCACTGTGCCACCTCCTAGACCACTATAAATGATATTTTATTTATATTATTTTAAAGAGAAAGACCAGAGCCCTGCTCAGCTCTGGCTGATGGTGGTGCTGGAGATTGAACCTGGGAGCTTGGAGCCTCAGGCAGGAGAGTCTGCTGCAGAACCATGGTGCTGCCCCCACCCCCACCCCCAGCTGGGTTTTCATGGGATCTTTCATGGACCGGTGCTGGGGACGGAACCCAGGGCCTCACACATGAATGCGCTCCACCTGTGGGCCACCCCCCACCCAGTGCTGGTCCCGCAGCCCACCCCTGTGGCCTCAATTCCCCGCCGTCATCCACACCGTTAGCGGGCTCAGGTCCTGCAAAGGCCTGATGGTCCCTGTGACTCCTGGTCACACTCGGGTCCCCGGCTCAGTCCTCTGCTCCACTGGCCACCCAGTGCCAGGCTCAGCCCTGCATTCCCTGCCCCTTCTCCTTCCCCCTTCACTGCACACACTGCCTCCCCCAGGGGCTGGCACCCACAGAAAAGCGCCAGAAGCCCACAGCCTGGCAGAACCACTCCTCCGGCCCTCAGCAGAGTAGCGATCTCGGGTTGTGGGCCACTGGCCTCATGCCTGTCTCCATTAGGGCAGAGCCGAATACGCCCTGCGGGCGGGTGCTCGTCCAGCAATGGTCACTCTGTGTGCAAGACGGCGTGCCAGCGCAGGTCAGTCACCCTGAGCTCCAAGTGCTCTCTGGCTGCCTCCCACACCCTGACCTCCTTCAAGCTTCCCGAGTGCAGATGCACAGAGCAGAGCACAGAAAGACTGAGCAGCTGGTGCAAAGTCACACAGGTGGGCGGCGGGCGGGGCCAGGGGCTGGGCTTGGCCCACACCAGCCTCCTCCTTGCAGTCAACTCTGCCTCTTTCTAAAGCGTGAGTCACTAAACCTGAGCGCTTTCGACTTGATTCTGAATACTTTCCTAAATATCAAGATTTTTTTCCCCCCTCTCTTCTCTCTCTCTCTCTCTGCCACCAGGGTTTTCGCTGGGACACAGCTCCTGGAAGTCAGTGGGCAAACAGCTTACTAAGCAAGTGAGCTGAGCCACAGCTCTACAACTTGGCACTTTCCCTTTCTTTAAAAATATGTTTTTATTTTTGTCCTTTTGTTGCCCTTGTTGTTTTTTATTGTTGTAGTTATTATTGTTGTTGTTATTGATGTCATTGTTGTTGGATAGGACAGAGAGAAATGGCGAGAGGAGGGGAAGACAGAGAGGAGGAGAGAAAGACAGACACCTGCAGACCTGCTTCACCGCCTGTGAAGCGACTCCCCTGCAGGTGGGGAGCCGGGGGCTCGAACCAGGATCCTTACTCCGGTCCTTGTGCTTCACGCCACATGCGCTTAACCCACTGCGCTACCACCCGACTCCCTATTTTTTTTTAATCTTTATTTATTGGATAGAGACAGCCAGAAATCAAGAAGGAAAGGAGTGACAGAGAGGGAGAGAGACAGAGAGACACCTGCAGCACTGCTTCACCACTCGCGTAGCTTTCCCCTGCAGGTGGGGACCGGGGGCTCAAACCCCGGTCCTTACGCATTGTAATGCATGCACTCAACCAGGTGCGCCACCACCTGGCCCCAGCATTTTTCTAAAATCTTATACAAGTCACTGCATTTCCTCAGTAACATTATTCATTTTTGTATATTGTTTGTTTTAATGGGGGTGGCACCAGAGCTCAGCTCTGGTTTGTGGTGGTACTGAGGATTGAATCTGGACCTCACTGTCTTGGGTATGAGTCATCTGCATAATCATTACGCTGTCACGCCAGCTCTCTTTATTTATTCTCATGTCATTTATTATTTTGCCTCCAAGTTTACTGCTGGGGCTCGGTGCCTGCACTACAAATCCACTGCTCCTGGAGGCTATTTTTTCCCTTTTGTTGTCCTTGTTGTTTACCGTTGTTGTTGTTATTATTATTGTTGTTACTGCTGTCAAAATAGAAATAAAAAGGAAAATTTAGGGAGTCGGGCGGTAGCGCAGTGGGTTAAGCGCACATGGCGGGAAGCTCAAGGACTGGCTTAAGGACATCAATAACAACAACAATAATAACTACAGCAATAAAACAACAAAGGCAACAAAAGGGAATAAATAAGATAAATATTAAAAAAAGAAAAGAGACCAGAGCCCTGCTTAGTTCTGACATAAAGTGGTACCAGGGATTGAACCTGGGACCTATGGGGTTTCAGGCAGGAAAGCCCTGGCTGTAATGCTGAGGTATATATCTGATGCTTGGAAGCTTATTTTGAAGGAATGAAAATACAAATGGGAGGGTGGTGGTGGGCAGCAGTGCACTGGGTTAAGCTTACTTAGTAGAAATGCAAGAACCAACGCAAAGATCCCGGTTCGAGCCCCCGGCCCCCCACCTGCAGGGGGTCTCTTCACAGAGGTGAAGCAGGTCTGCAGGTGTCTTATTTTTCTCTCCCCTCCTTTTTGTGCCTCCAGGGTTATCACTGGGACTTGGTGCCTGCCCCCAATATGAACCCACTGCTTCTGGTGGACATTTTTTCCATTTTGTTAATGTTACTGCATAGGACAGAAAGAAACTGAGAGGAGGAGGAGACAGAGAAGAAGACAGAGAGACACCTGCAGACCTGCTTTGCCACTTGTGAAGCTTCCCACCTGCAGGTGGAGAGCTGGGGGCTCGAACCCAGGTGCTGCACTTAGTACTATGTGTGCTTAACAGGTGCACCACCACCTGGCCCCTCTCTTCCTCTCTCTCTTCCCCTCCCCTCCCCTCTCAATTTCTTTCTGTACTATCCTATTTAAAAAAAAAAAAAAAGGGAAAAAATGGCCTCCAGGAGCAGTGGATTCGTAGTGAAGGCACCGAGCCCCAGCGAGAACCTTGGAGGTAAAACAAATAACTAAAGATAATAAGAAAAAGAAAAAATGGGTGGTGTAGCCATTACCAAGCACAAGGATGGTGGAGCAGGCTGCAAAGTCTCTCTTCTTCCCTCCTTCTACTGAGAGAAAGAGTAATTAATACAGGGCTGGGAAGATAGTGTAAGTGTAATGGTTATACAAAAAGACTTTCATTCTTGAGGCTCTGAGGTCCCAGGTTCAATCCCCTGCATCACTAATAAGCCAGAGCTGAGCAGGGCTCTGATGCAAGTGCTCCCGCGCTCTCTCCCCACCCCCCATAAATAAAATAAATCTTGGGGGCCAGGAGGTAGCACAGAAAATTAAACACAGGTGGCGCAAAGTGCAAGGACCCATGTACGAATCCCAGTTCAAGCCCCCGGCTCCCCACCTGCAGGGGGACCTCTTCACAAGCAGTGAGGCAGGTCTGCAGGTGTCTGTCTTTCTCTCCCCCTCTCTGTCTTCCCTTCCTCTCTCGATTTCTCTCTGTCCTATACAACAACAACAATAGTAATAGCAACAATAACAGCAAGGGCAACAAAATGGGAAAAATGGCCTCCAGGAGCAGTGGATTCCGTAGTGCAGGCACCGAGTCCCAGCAATAACCCTGGAGGCAAAAAATAAATAAATAAAATAAAATAAATATTAAAAAAAAAAAGAGCTGAGCGGCCAAGCAGTAACACACCTAGTTGAACTCATACTTTTTTTTTTTTTTAATTTTTTATTTTACCAGAGCACTGCTCAGTTCTGATTTATGGTAGTGCAGGGGATTGAATCTGGGACCGGAGTCTCAGGCATGAGAGTCTCTTTGCATAACCATTATGCTATCTACCCCTGCCAGAACTCACATGCACAAGGATCTGGGTTCAAGTCGCAGGTCTCCATCAGCAGGGGGAAGCTTCATGAGTGGTGGAACAGAGCTGCAGGTGTCTCTCTCCTGCTTTACCTCTTCCTTCCTTTTCTCTCTGTTCTAGCAAATAAAATAAAGTTGAATTGGGAGAGTCGGGCGGTAGCGCAGCGGGTTAAGCGCAGATGGCGCCAAACTCAAGGACTGGCAAAAGGATCCAGGTTCGAGCCCCCGGCTCCCCACCTGCAGGGGAGTCGCTTCACAGGCGGTGAGGCAGGTCTGCAGGTGTCTGTCTTTCTCTCCCCCTCTCTGTCTTCTCCTCCTCTCTCCATTTCTCTCTGTCCTATCCAACGATGACGACATCAACAACAACAATAATAACCATAAAAAGGCTATAACAACAAGGGCAACAAAAGGGGGGAAAATGGGCTCCAGGAGCTGTGGATTCATGGTGCAGGCACTGAGCCCCAGCAATAACCCTGGAGACAAAAAAAAAGTTACAAGGAAAAAAAAAGTTTTTTTTTTTAATTTATTTTATTTTTTTACCAGAGCACTGCTCATCTCTGGCATTTATGGTGGTGTGGGGGATTGAATCTTGGACTTTAGAGCCTCAGGCATGAAAGTCTCTTTGCATAACCATTATGCTATACCCCCACCCAAGAAAGTCTCTATGTCTTTATTAAAAAGGGAGGGAAGCTTCACGAGTGGTGAAGCAGGGCTGCAGGTGTCTCTGTCTCTCTCTTTATCAGCCCCCTTCCCTCTCAATTTCTGTCTCTACCCAATAATAAATAAAGTAAAAAGAGGGCGAGAGGGAGAGGAGGGAGAGAGAGAGATAAAGGTGAAGTCCCCTGTGTGGAGAAAACATCATGGAAAAAAAAAAAAAAGGAGTTGGACCGTAGCGCTGCTGGTTAAGCGCACGTGGCACAAAGCGCAAGGACCAGTGAAAGGATCCCGGTTCGAGCCCCCAGCTCCCCACCTGCAGGGGAGTCGCTTCACAGGCGGTGAAGCAGGTCTGTAGGTGTCTGTCTTTCTCTCCCCCTCTCTGTCTTCCCTCCTCTCTCCATTTCTCTCTGTCCTATCCAACAACAAGGATATCAATAATAACTACAACAAGGGAAACAGAAGGGAATAAATAAATATTATTTAAAAATTAGTGGTCCGGGAGGTGGCGCAATGGATAAAGCACTGGATTCTCAAGCATGAGGTCCCAAGTTCAATCCCTGGCAGAACATGTACCAGAAGGATAGCTGGTTCTTTCTCTCTCTCCTCCTATCTTTCTCATAACTAAATAAAATCTAAAAAAAAAAAAAATTTAGGGTGGGGGAGATAGCATAATAGTTAATATAATAATGCAAACAGACTCTCCTGCCTGAGGCTTCAAAGTCCCAGGTTCAATTCCTCGTACCACCATAAACCAGAGCTGAGCAGTGCTCTGGCGTTTCTCTCTGTGTGTGTCTAAAAAATAAAATAAATATTAAGAAGAAAAAAATTTTAATACTGAGCTGAGGAAGAAGCTGGGTGTTCGTAGGTGACGGGTGTCTGGCGGCCCTGTGCTGCAGGTGATGACGTGTTACCTGGTGGCAGGTGAGCACCCCACATTCTGAGAGCACCTGTGTTGTACCAGAGCCCTGCTCAGCTCTGGGATGGTGGCTCCAGACACTGAACCTGGGACCTCAGAGTCTCAGGCATGAAAGTCTTTTGCTGTTTCCCACGCTTTAGAGCATCACTGTTTTTTGTTTGTTTTTAATATTTATTCCCTCTTGTTGCCCTTTTTATTGATGTCGTTGTTGTTGGATAGGACAGAGAGAAATGGAGAGAGGAGGGGAAGACAGAGAGGGGGAGAGAAAGACAGACACCTGCAGACCTGCTTCACCGCCTGTGAAGTGACTCCCCTGCAGGTGGGGAGCCGGGGCTCAAACCGGGATCCTTACGCCGGTCCTTGCGCTTTGCGCCACCTGCGCTTAACCTGATGCGCGACCGCCCAATTCCCGAGCATCACTGTTTTCACTTTTTGTAATATATCTTATTTATTTATTGGATAGAGACAGAGAAATTGAGAGGAAGGGGAAGGTAGAGAGAAGGAGAGACAGAGAGACACCTGCAGTCCCGCTTCACCGCTGGTGAAGCTTCTCCCCTGCAGGTGGACACTGAGGGCTTGAACTAGGGTCCTTGTGCATGCTAACACGAGCACTCAAATGCATCATTTGAGAGCATCATTTGATTCAGGCCATTGGGGGGGGAGGGCTGAGGGAGAGGCAGGGGTGTGTTAGGCCACTAGGCCAGAGAAAGGGGGGCTGCCTGGAGGGTGTGTACATTGCACTGAGATCCACGGAGGGAGGCTCCAAGGGGCCGTGGCGTCCCAGTGCCGGGCAGATGCTCCAGTCCTCTCTCCTTTCCTCTCAGTCTCACAAAGAAATAATCTCAGGGCTGGGCGGTAGGTAGCGCAGCAGGTTCAGCGCACATGGCAAGAAGCACAAGGATCCCGGTTCAAGCCCCGGCTCCCGGTCCCCACCTGCAGGGGAGTCGCTTCCCAGGCGGTGAAGCTGGTCTGCAGGTGTCTGTCTTTCTCTCCCCCTCTCTGTCTTCCCCTCCTCTCTCCATTTCTCTCTGTCCTATCCAACGACGACAACATCACTAACAACAATATCCAACAGTAATGACATCAATGACAATAACAAGGGCAACAACATGGGAAAAATGGCCTCCAGGAGCATCACTAACAACAATATCCAACAGTAATGACATCAATAACAATAACAAGGGCAACAACATGGGAAAAATGGCCTCCAGGAGCAGTGGATTCATAGCCCAGGCACCGAGCCCCAGGGATAACCAGGAGGCAAATAAATAAATAAGTAATCTAAAGAAGGGGGGCAGCATGAGGGTGACAGGGTGAGCTCCCTCAGGGCAGGGAGATGACCTCCCAGGAAGCTGAAGGTTGAGCCACAGGGGATGGGGCGGGGCAAATCGAGCGATTCAAAAAAAAAAAAAAGGTTATTTTCACTTTTTTGGGCAGGGGTGGGGGATGGGCCGGGGGTGGGAGGGCACCCACTCTACCAGGTGCTCAGACCTGGGTTTTAGCTCCTGTCTACCACATGGAAAAACCTTTCCAAAAGGGGGAGAGCGGTAAGGTAGATGGCATAAAGTTTATGCCAAGAGACTCTCCTGCCTGAGAGTCGGGATTCCCAGGTACAAACCCCACACAACCTTAAACCAGAGCTGAGCAGTGCTCTGGTAAAAAAAAAAAAAAAAAAAATTAAAATCAAAATAAACAAATAAAAACATGGGACAGAGAAGTCTGAATAGGCAGGGAGCCCCAACAATTCTAGTGGGAATATATATACATATATATGTGTGTATATAATTAAAAAGGGGGGTCAGGTGGTAGCGCAGCGGGTTAAGCGCCACGTGGCGCAAAGCGTAAGGACCCCGGTTCGAGCCCCCGGCTCCCCACCCGCAGGGGAGTCGCTTCGCAAGCCTCTGAAGCAGGTCTGCAGGTGTCCGTCTTTCTCTCCCCTCTCCGTTTCTCTGTCCTATCCAACAATGACGACATCAGTAACGATTAAAAAAAAGGAAGGGAAGACAGACAGAGGGGGAGAGAAAGACGGACACCTGCAGACGTGCTTCGCCGCCCGGGAAGCGACTCCCCTGCAGGTGGGGAGCCGGGGGCTCGAACCGGGGTCCCTGCGCTTTGCGGCACGTGCGGCTACGCCGCTGCGCCGCCGCCCGGCCCCCAGCATTTGGCTTTAAGGCAAAGCCAGAAGGGGCCTCCCCGGGGGGAGCGCCGCGTTTGGGGCTCCAGGGCTCCGGTCCCGGGCAGCCGCAGGGGTGAGGACTGCGGGTCACGGGGGCGCATGGGGGAGGGGCCGCACACGCCGCCGCGCCAGCACCCGCGAGACCGACGGCTGCGCAGGCGCACTGACGCCCGCGTGGGCGCGGGGAGCGCGCGGCGGCCGTTGGGGGCGGAGCCTGCCCGGCACGGGGGGGTGGGGGTGGGGGGGTCTGCGCGCGCAACGGGGTGGGGGCGGGGCGCGACCGGTACGCATGCGCAGGCGCGCGCCCGCGGCGGCCGTTGGGGGCGGGCTCTTCCGGAAGGTTCGGGAGCCTTCTGGAACGAGCGCCGCGCGCAGGGCGGGCCTGCGTCTATATAAGGGCGGCGGCGCGGGGGCGGCGCGCCAGTTGCTCCTGCGTCCTGTGACGAGTCGTTGCGGAGCCGCGTCCCTCAGTCAAGGTGAGGGGCGCCGGGGCCGCGGTGTGGGGGATGGGGTCTGGGCGGCCGGGGAGCGGGCAGCGGGGCCGGGAGCCGAGCTGCGGGGCGACGTTCCCCCCGAGTTGAGGCCTCGCACCCGCGGCCGCCTCCTCAACGCTCCTTCACGGAAGAATGGCCGCGGCTGGGGGCGGCGACCCGCTACACCCGCCCCCGCGTGGTGCTCGCCCGGGGACGGCCGCCCGCCTCCGGGAGCCCCTCAGCCTGTGGCGTGGAGGGCCGGCGGCGGCCCGAGGCGGGCGGGGGGGGGGGCGTCTCGCCGCGGGGCGCGGCGGCCCGGAGGTTTCGGGGGTCGGGGTTCCGGGGGCCCGCGCGCGCCCCCGCGCCGCCGCAGTGAGGTCATCCCTTTGTCGCCGCGGCGCGCCCGCACCGCACGCCCCGCAGATGCCGGAGGAAGCGCAGACCCAGGACCAGCCCATGGAGGAGGAGGAGGTGGAGACCTTCGCCTTCCAGGCGGAGATCGCGCAGCTCATGTCGCTCATCATCAACACTTTCTACTCGAACAAAGAGATCTTCCTGCGGGAGCTCATCTCCAACTCCTCCGACGTGAGGCGGCGGGGCGGGGCGGGGCGGGGCGGGGCGGCGGCCGGGCGTCTCCCCCCGGGGCTCCCCGCCTGACGGACGGCGCCCCCGGCTTCCCCCCCGCAGGCGCTGGACAAGATCCGCTACGAGAGCCTCACGGACCCGAGCAAGCTGGACTCGGGCAAGGAGCTGCACATCAACCTGCTGCCCAGCAAGCAGGACCGCACCCTCACCATCGTGGACACGGGCATCGGCATGACCAAGGCCGACCTCATCAACAACCTGGGCACCATCGCCAAGTCCGGCACCAAGGCCTTCATGGAGGCGCTGCAGGCCGGGGCCGACATCTCCATGATCGGCCAGTTCGGGGTCGGCTTCTACTCGGCCTACCTGGTGGCCGAGAAGGTGACGGTCATCACCAAACACAACGACGACGAGCAGTACGCCTGGGAGTCCTCCGCCGGGGGCTCCTTCACCGTGCGCACTGACGTGGGTGGGTGCCGGCGCGCGCGTTCAAACCCCCCTGCCCCATCTTCGCGGCGGGCGGGGCTTCCTTCACCGGCGTTGGGGGGGGGGGTGCTGCCTGCGGGTCTTTCTCTTCCCTTTTCGCAATTTCTGTCAAAAGCCAATGGAGCAAGTGAAAGGTTTTATTATTATTATTAATTATTGTTATTTTATTGTTTTTTTTTTTTTTCCCCCTGAAAGGAGCCCACTTAGCACAGGGCAGCCTGGCCTGGGCTTACTCGCTTTGGCGAGGCGGTGGAGCCTGCTTCGGAGACTTGGGAAAGGAGGCAGGATGACCCAGGCTCCAGTCCAGCCCCGCAGCACCGGAGGAAACCTGGGGAGGGGGTTCTTGGTGGTTTTTTTCCCCCCTCGTGAGCCATACAGAGAAAGCCGCCAAAGTCCGACGCGGCTGTGGTGTACGGTGGTGCTGGGACTTTGGCTGCCTCGTCGTGACCATTATGCTGTTGACCAGCCCCCGGGTCTTGGTGTATCTAGGCACAGGCGACTACAGGGTTTCCAGCTGCATTGGTGGAGCAGAGGATTGTAAAAGTTGCACTCACCTTTTCTACTTTTGTTTCAGGGGAACCTATGGGCCGGGGTACAAAGGTTATCTTGCATCTGAAAGAGGATCAAACTGAGTACCTGGAAGAAAGGAGAATAAAGGAGATTGTAAAGAAGCACTCTCAGTTTATTGGATACCCTATCACTCTTTTTGTGAGTTTTTTTTTTTTTTTTTTTTTAATCTCCAGGGTTATTTTTCCCTTATTTTACTCGATAGGACAAAAATTCGGTTTTGGGAGGGAAAAAGATACTTGTGAAGCATTGTCACCTCAGTTGGGGAGTAGTGGGGACTTGAACCTAGGTCCTTGTACTGCGTGCAACTTCCACCACCCTGTTCTGTATTTGAGTTTGTGTTCTGTATGTAGATAAACTGGCTGAACCAAGATCCTTAAGTTTCTAATCCAAAACTTTTTTTTTTTTGCTGGTCTGAACTTCTGTACTTTTTGCCTCTGGCAAGGTATTTGGGGCTAGTTAGGAAACTCATGTTGATGAGAAGCTTCCCGACTATTAAGCAGGTTTCTCAGTTTGGTTGGCTAAATTGTATGTTCAATGCTGACATTCTGTTGTGTCTCAGATGGAGTTCTAGATGCTAAGGTGATGTGCCCTGCCTTTTTTTTAATATTTTATTTATTCCCTTTTGTTGCCCTTGTTGTTTTATTGTTGTAGTTATTGTTGTCGTCGTTGTTGGATAGGGCAGAGAGGAGGGGAAGACAGAGAGGGGGAGAGAAAGACAGACACCTGCAGATCTGCTTCACCGCCTGTGAAGCGACTCCCCTGCAGGTGGGGAGCCGGGGTTCGAACCGGGATCCTTACACCGGTCCTTGTGCTTTGCGCCACCTGAGCCCTTCCTTTTTTTTTTTTAAGGTGGAAAAGGAACGTGATAAAGAAGTTAGCGATGATGAGGCTGAAGAGAAGGAAGACAAGGAGGAGGAAAAGGAGAAGGAAGAAAAAGAGGCTGATGACAAACCCGAAATAGAAGATGTTGGATCTGATGAAGAGGAAGAGGAAAAGAAGGATGGTGACAAGAAGAAGAAAAAGAAGATCAAGGAGAAGTACATTGACCAAGAGGAATTGAACAAAACTAAGCCTATCTGGACCAGAAATCCAGATGATATTACCAATGAAGAGTATGGAGAATTCTACAAGAGCTTGACCAATGACTGGGAGGACCACTTGGCAGTGAAGGTGAGCGAGTGGTCACTTCGGGCTTCTGACCCCCATCTCCCACCTTTGAAGGGTTTCTGACAGCCTTCACTCAAGGGCTGTTAGTGGCTCTTGTCCATTCCCTGAAGTGCTTTAAGACATGTAACTATGTTGGGGTAAGTGAAAGATGTTTGCTTGGTTGTTTTGGTGACTGTTCTTTTTACCTCAGCATTTTTCAGTTGAAGGACAATTGGAATTCCGAGCCCTTCTCTTTGTCCCAAGACGTGCTCCTTTTGACCTGTTTGAAAACAGGAAGAAAAAGAACAACATTAAGTTGTATGTTCGCAGAGTTTTCATCATGGATAACTGTGAGGAACTAATCCCCGAATATCTGAGTAAGTATGATGGGAAATAAATGATCTGATACTGTTGTCTCCGAGGACTGGGAGAGGAATCTTCGTTGGTTTGGAGGGGTGTACACCCATTGTCCTTTGGAATGACTGCGTTTGCGTTTCAGATTTCATTAGAGGCGTGGTGGATTCGGAAGACCTACCTTTGAATATTTCCCGGGAGATGTTACAACAAAGCAAAATTCTGAAAGTTATCCGAAAGAATCTGGTCAAAAAATGCTTAGAACTCTTCACTGAACTGGCGGAAGATAAAGAGAACTACAAGAAGTTTTATGAGCAGTTTTCTAAGAATATTAAGGTTGGTGCACACACTTGACCATAGCTACAATCGGTTTCTCCTTGTAAAAAAGTATTTTTAGAAGAAATTATCTATTTGATAGAGGGGGCCAGAAATTAAGAGCAGGGGGGAGATACGGAGAGAAAGACCTGCTTCACCACTTGCAAAGCTTTCCCTTTGCCAGGTGGGGCCGGGGTATTTTTTTAAAAATATTTTATTTTTGAGAGAGATGCAGAGAGAAACACCACAGCACTGCTCAGCTCTGGTTTATGGTGGTGCGGAGGATTGAACCTGGGACTTAGGAGCCTCAGGCATGAGAGAGTGTTTGCATAACCATTATGCTATTCCCCCCACCCCCCTTGGGTGCTGTGATGTGCCGCCATCCAGTCCCATAACCATCGTGGTGCACTCCTTGTGTGTGTGATGCTGGGAACCTATCGGAATCTCAGGCTTGAGAATCCAACGCGCTCCGCTGCTACCTCCCAGTATTACAGAGTAACCACAATTACAGTGGGAAGAAAACTCACCATTACTCTGATATTCTCGTTTGCAAAGTGACTTTCCTCTAAGGAGTAGTCTTGCTGAAGTTACCGCAATTATCTTTTAGCTTGGAATACATGAGGATTCTCAAAACCGAAAGAAACTCTCAGAGCTGCTGAGATACTACACATCTGCTTCTGGTGATGAGATGGTTTCTCTCAAGGACTATTGCACAAGAATGAAGGAAAACCAGAAGCATATCTATTACATCACAGGTAATGGACCAGAAACACACCAGAGGAGCCTGTGGGTGTTTCCTGCCCCTGTGGCAGGCACCACCTATAAATTAATAGGTGTTGCTCTAGGAGGAGGGAGGCCGTATCACAAGGCAGGAAGGAAAGATGAGAAGTGAAACCTCCTTACTGTTGATGAAGGTTTAAAATTAACTTTCCGATGTTTCAGGTGAGACCAAGGACCAAGTGGCTAACTCAGCCTTTGTGGAACGCCTTCGGAAGCACGGCTTGGAAGTCATCTATATGATCGAGCCCATTGATGAATACTGCGTCCAACAACTGAAAGAATTTGAAGGGAAGACTTTAGTGTCTGTCACCAAAGAGGGTTTGGAACTCCCAGAAGATGAAGAGGAGAAAAAGAAACAGGAAGAGAAAAAAACAAAATTTGAAAATCTCTGCAAGATTATGAAAGACATCTTGGAGAAAAAAGTGGAGAAGGTGTGTGAACGCGGCTCTGCATTTTTTAGTTGTCTTATTGTATGCTCTGTGTTTCCCTACAGCAGTGCTGCTCGGCCTGACAGATGTGCTTGGGAAGCCCTTCTCTTCTGGCAGTCCTAACCTAGGAGTAGAGAGCAAAGCTTTGCCCTTTAGCTACCATCTTCATGCCTTGAAGACCTGAAAGTGTAGGAGGAATGCAGGGAGATAAATTCTCGTATACTTTTTGCATAATCATGTCTCCCCACTGCTTAAATTTCCAAATAGTACTTGGGCTCCTTAATTTTGGTGTCACGGGGAGGTAAAATGAGTCTCCTTGGTACATACAGTCCCTGCTTCCTGCTTCGCTTACAGGTGGTTGTGTCAAACCGATTGGTGACGTCCCCGTGCTGCATCGTCACGAGCACGTACGGCTGGACAGCGAACATGGAGAGGATCATGAAGGCGCAGGCCTTGAGGGACAACTCCACCATGGGCTACATGGCGGCGAAGAAGCACCTGGAGATCAACCCCGACCACTCTATCATTGAGACCCTGCGGCAAAAGGCAGAGGCCGACAAGAACGACAAGTCAGTGAAGGATCTGGTCATCTTGCTGTACGAGACGGCGCTCCTGTCTTCCGGCTTCAGTCTGGAAGACCCGCAGACCCACGCCAACAGGATCTACAGGATGATCAAACTTGGTCTCGGTAAGCTCGTGTGGGGGCAGGGTCATGGCAGGGTGGGGACACTTGGCCGCCCTTGTAGTCAGTCAGGAGGGCTGAGTGGTCTTTCCTGACTCACCCTGGGGCTTATTTACAAACAGGCATTGACGAAGACGACCCCGCGGCTGATGAGAGCAGCACCGCTGTCAGCGAGGAGATGCCGCCCCTGGAGGGAGACGACGACACTTCGCGCATGGAAGAAGTGGACTAAGCCGAGTCCCGCCTCCCCGTCCTCCACCCCTCCGCTACTGTACTCGCAAGGACTTTTGTTTTCCTCGTTCTGTTTAACCTTTGAAAAAAGATGTGTACGGCATGACCAAACTACTTAAGGGAGAGAGAAGTTTTCTTTCTAAGTGTGATACTGTGATGCTTTCGCCAGTAGAGCCGAGCTAGTTCTTTGTAGTTTCACGTTGGCTTACCTTGACAGATTGTTGTCAGTACACTAACCTAGTGCTGACTTTGCGGTCTAATGTGTTTAGCTATCAAGAGGATACCTGTGTAAACCACAATCCTTTAGTCGCTGAAGTGTTCTGACCTTGATGTTTTAAGGGGAGTCAAAGACAACTGTCACCTCGTAGACACTTTGTGAATCCTCCATCCCCTCTAGCTGTCACTGCATGTGCCAGGCCCGTAGAAACCCACTGAGCGCCCTTGGTGGGAGTAACCTGTGGGGCTTGTTTGCCAAAGAAAAGCGCTGTTTCAAGTAGCAAAGCCTACCCAGGCACGTGTTCAAAAACACTCAGCAAGTTCTGTGAATGGAAATGGAGTGCTCAATGTGATGTTAACTTTAAAAGGTTGTAACAAATACAGATTGATTAAAAGGACGAGTATGCCGTAGTGTCTTGTCTTGGCTAGTGGCAGCCCAAGGAGGAAGGTGGTGGGTGGCATGGGCTGCGCTAACTCCCTCCCGCACAGCTCTACTGAGCTGAACTCAGCCGGATGTGAACGGACTGGACTGCAGAACCTGCCGTCTCCCCAGCCGCAGACTGCTTTTTGATCGGATTTAGGAAACCTACTTTGTGCTTTCTAAAAAAAAACCCTTAATGCCTCAGGCCTCGGAGCTCTTTACTAAGTCTACTTACCACCGTCCTACCTGAGGTCATCGTTCCAAGTTGCTCTGCTTATTGAGCCCCAGACAGAGGAGGGTGGGTCTGGGGCTTGGTGACAAGGGCTGGGCGGGTACTATGCACCAGGACCTGGGTTCAAGGCCCTGGTTCTCCACCTGCAGCCACACGCCGAGCAGGGAAGCCCGTCTGCACCTGTTAATCTCTCCTATTGAATGGCTGCTAGGAGCAGTGGATTTGTGGTGCTGGCACTGAGCCCCGACAATAACCCTGGAGGCAAAAACTTAAATCCTGAGGTCAGACCACCTTTAGCAAAGTTGTGTAAAAGGTCAATCCCTGGTGTTGGATTAATACCAGGGCCCTGTGCCTGACAGGTGGTGATCCTCAATCCCAAATCAGTTCTTCCCCATAACCGTGAGTTACTTCAGCTGAGGTGTCTTGAGTCCCAGCTGGGGTCAGGCTTCTGTGGTATGAGCAGGAACCAGAAGGTAACCTTGTCTTCTAAATCTGTATGGGAGATTCAGGCCAGAGAGAACGAACCTAGTGGCGGTGCAGACGGTTTGGGGCGCCACAGAGATTTCAGGTTCAATTCCTAGTTTCACACCAGAGAAAAGAAAGGTTTGAAGTGGGACCCCCACCACCAGCTACCTAGAAGGGGGAAGCTTCACGAGTGATCAAACTACTTGAGATATGTCTCCTTTGCTCTATTTCTCTGTCCTATCAGACAAAGGAAAAGAGGCCACCAGGAGCAGTGGGTTCTTCATGGAGAAACTGACCCTGGCCGGCAACAACCCTGATGGGGGAAAAACCAACAAACTAGGTATGTAAGGGTGGGCCAGTGACTTCCCAGCTGAATGCTTCATTGTTTTTAATGTTTTCCCTTTTGTTGCCCTTGTTTTTTATTGTTACCGATGTTGTTAGGATAGAAATGGAGAGAGGAGGGGAATACAGGGGGAGAGAAAGAGAAGATACCTGCGACTCCCCTGCAGGTGGGCAGTTGGGTTCGAACTGGGATCCTTATGCTGGTCCTTGTGCTTTGTGCCACGTGCGCTTAACCCGTTGCACCTACCGCCTGACTCCCACTTCATTATGTTTTAAGTTTATTCAGTTATGTTTTTGTCACCAAGGCTTCACTTTGCACCTGCTTTTCCGGATAGTGACAGACATCACACACCCAACCTTTATTTTTTTTTTTTTAAACCAGAGCACTGACCAGCTCTGGCTTACCATGGTGCAGGTATGAGAGTCTCTGCATAACCATTATGCTGTCTACCTCTGCCCCACATCCAAACTTCTCCAGTGCTACTTTTTAAAATCACTTTATTTTTTAAAATATTTATTATTGGATAAAGGCAGAGAGAGTCAGACACCTGCAGACCTGTTTCATTCTTGGCTTTTACCCTGAAGGTGGAGACCGGGGGCTCAAACCTGTGTCCTTGTGCTTTTTTTTTTTTTATTATTATTTATTGGGGGATTAATGTTTTACATTCAACAGTAAATACAAGTTTGTACATTCATGACATTTCTCAGTTTTCCACATAATACAAGCCCCACTAGGTCCTCTGTCATCCTTTTTGGACCTCTCCCCCACTCCCCCCAGAGTCTTTTTCTTTGGTGTAGTATACCACCTTGTGCATGGTTTTGGTTTTTTTTAAGACTTTTTTTTAAAATTTATTTTCCCTTTTGTTACCCTTGTTTTTTTATTGTTGCAGTTATTGTTGTTGATGATGTCGTTGTTGGATAGGGCAGAGAGAAATGGAGAGAGGAGGGGGAGACGGGGAAAGACAGACACCTGCAGACCTGCTTCACTGCCTGTGAAGTGACTCCCCTGCAGGTGGGGAGCCGGGGGCTTGAACCGGATCCTGAAGCCGTCCTTGTGCTTTGCGCCACCTGCGCTTAACCTGCTGCGCTACCGCCCCACCGGACTCCCCACCGTGTACATGTTAATGTGTGTGCTTAATCAGGTACTCCACTGACCAGCCCTTTGCAACTCTGTCTTAAAGTTCTGCTCAGATCTTTGAAAGAATGATTGCAGGTTCTTCCATAGGAAGGAGTCATACTTGACTTCCTTGGGAAGAACATTCCAGGAAGTGGGTGTTTAGTGAGTCATGGTGTATTAATAGCACCGTCAAGACCTGAACAAAGATTCCATGAACGAATAGGCTGAGTATATTCGTCTGCTGGGGACATAGATATCATGGGAGGAAGGCACGAGGCCCCCCAGACTCAGCCAGCTGGAGTTCTAGAACTTGTGACGTGGTCCATGGTTGTGGTGGTCTTTGAAATTTCAGGGGGGGAGCTGGGCAGTAGCACAGTGGGTAAAGCGCAAGGACGAGCCCCCCCCCACTCGCCACCTGCAGGGCAGTCACTTCACAGGCAGTGAAGCAGGTCTGCAGATGTCTGTCTTTCTCTTCCCCCTCTCTGTCTTCCCCTCCTCTCTCCATTTCTCTCTGTCCTATCCAACAATGAAGGCATCAATAATAACTACAACAATAAAAAGGGCAACAAAAGGGAAAATAAATATTTAAAAAGTTATAATAAAAAAATGAAAATCTAGAGGGGGAGAAAACTCTTTAAAAAGAAAGGAGCTAGCTAGGTGGTGTGCACACAGTAGATCGCACACATTGCCAAATGCAGGGGTCAGGGTTCAAGCCACCTGCAGGGGGGAAGCTTCGTGAGTAGTGAAGCAGGTCTGCAGGTGTTTGTCTTTCTTCCTACTTCCCTCTTCCTTCTCAATAATTTGTCTCTATCAAAGAAAAAAAAAGAGAAAAAACACGGAAGAAATGGCCAAGAGTGGTGGACTCCCAGCTGTAAGCCTAAGGGGGGGGGACGAGTAGGGCTGGTAAGACAGCACAGTGGTTCTATGAAAAGCCTTTCCTGCCTGAGATCTGAAGTTCCAGGTTCAATCCCTAGCGCCACCATCAACCAGAGCTGAGCAGGGTTCTGGGTTCTTTTTTTAAAGGGTTCTTTTTTTAAAGATTTATTTAAACTTTTAAAAAATTTTTAAGTATTTTTTTTTATATTTATTCCCTTTTGTTGCCCTTGTTTTATTGTTGTAGTTATTATTGATGTCATTGTTGGTTAGGACAGAGAGAAATGGAGAGAGGAGGGGAAGACAGGGTGAGAGAAGACACCTGTGGACCTGCTTCACCGCTTGTGAAGCGACTCCGTGCAGGTGGGGAGCCAGGGGCTCGACTGGGATCCTTACACTGGTCCTAGTGCTTTGCGCCACCTGAGCTTAACCCGCTGCGTTACCGCTCGACTCCCCAGGGATGGATATATATATTAAATGTATTTATTCCCTTTTGTTGCCCTTGTTTTATTGTTGTAGTTATTATTGATGTTGTTGGATAGGACAGAGAGAAATGGAGAGAGGAGGGGAAGACAGAGGGGAAGAGAAAGATAGACACCTGCAGACCTGCTTCACCGCTTGTGAAGCGACTCCCCAGCACATGGGGAGCTGGGGCCTCAAACCGGAATCCTTACGCCGGTCCTTGTGCTTTGCACCACCTGCATTTAACCCGCTGCGCTACCACCCGACTCCCCTAGGGATATATTTTTTAAAATGCTACCTAGGTTTCTTTTATATTATTTGATACAGACACTGAGATGTGAAGATAGAGCGAAAGAGACAGAGACACTTGCAGCCCTGCTCCACCACTCATGAAGCTTCCCCCTGCAGGTGGGGACCAGGGACTTGAACCTGGCCTGGGTCCTTGTGCACTGCAATGTGAGTGCTTAACCAGGCACGCCACTGCCTGGCCCCGGTTCTTTTATAAAAATGAAAGAAGGCGCCGGGTGGTGGTACACCTGGTTGAGTGCATATATTACAATGCTCAAGGGCCCGGGTTCGAGCCTCCGGTCCCCACCTGCAGGGGGAAAGCTTTACGAGTGGTGAAGCAGGGCTACAGGTGTCTCTTTTGTCTCTCTCCCTATCACCCCCTCCTTCTTGATTTCTGGTTGTCTCTATCCAATAAATAAAGATAATAATAAATTTTAAAAATTAAAAAAATGGAAGAAGTGGCCGGGTGATGGTGCACCTGATAGCGTGCATGTATTACATTGCACAAGGACCCGAGTTTGAGCCCCTAGTCCCCTCCTGCAGGGGGAAAGCTTTACCAGCGGTGAAGCAGGACTACAGGTCTCTCTTTCTCTCTCTTTATCTCCCCCTCCCGTCTCGATTTCTGGCTTTCTCTATCCAATAAAGATAATTTTTTAAAAAAATGAATGAAAGAAAAGAAAGCCCCTAGACTCAGTTGCCTGCTGAGCCACGGGAGTCAGTGGGCGGATCCTGCATGAGGGGCTCAGAGGGACGGTCCAGGTGAGAAGAGCCAGGGAGGGGCGCTGAGTGAGGGTCCTGGACTGGACAGGCCCCCATCCTGGGACAAAGGGAAGGGCGCCCTGGGGCACAGTGGACCTCCTGCGGAGTGGGGTGGGCGGAGCTTGTAAAAGGCGGGGCACGCGGGGGGCATGCGCAGACAGGGGCGGGGTATGCAGTGGGCAGGCGCAGACTAGGGGCGGGGCATGCAGTGGGCAGGCGCAGACTAGGGGCGGGGCATGCAGTGGGCAGGCGCAGACAGTAGGGGGCGGGGCATGCAGTGGGCAGGCGCAGACAGTAGGGGCGGGGCATACAGTGGGCAGGCGCAGACAGGGGCGGGGCATGCAGTGGGCAGGCGCAGACTAGGGGCGGGGCATGCAGTGGGCAGGCGCAGACAGTAGGGGCGGGGCATGCAGTGGGCAGGCGCAGACAGTAGGGGGCGGGGCATGCAGTGGGCAGGCGCAGACTAGGGGCGGGGCATGCAGTGGGCAGGCGCAGACAGTAGGGGCGGGGCATGCAGTGGGCAGGCGCAGACAGTAGGGGGCGGGGCATGCAGTGGGCAGGCGCAGACAGTAGGGGGCGGGGCATGCAGTGGGCAGGCGCAGACAGTAGGGGCGGGGCATACAGTGGGCAGGCGCAGACAGTAGGGGCGGGCATGCAGTGAGCAGGCGCTGACAGTAGGGGGGGGCATGCAGTGGGCAGGCGCAGACTAGGGGCGGGGCATGCAGTGGGCAGGCGCAGACAGTAGGGGCGGGGCATGCAGTGGGCAGGCGCAGACTAGGGGCGGGGCATGCAGTGGGCAGGCGCAGACAGTAGGGGCGGGGCATGCAGTGGGCAGGCGCAGACAGTAGGGGGCGGGGCATGCAGTGGGCAGGCGCAGACAGTAGGGGCGGGGCATGCAGTGGGCAGGCGCAGACAGTAGGGGGCGGGGCATGCAGTGGGCAGGCGCAGACAGTAGGGGCGGGGCATGCAGTGGGCAGGCGCAGACAGTAGGGGCGGGCATGCAGTGGGCAGGCGCTGACAGTAGGGGCGGGCATGCAGTGGGCAGGCGCTGACAGTAGGGGGGGGGCATGCAGTGGGCAGGCGCAGACAGTAGGGGCGGGGCATGCAGTGGGCAGGCGCAGACAGTAGGGGGCGGGGCATGCAGTGGGCAGGCGCAGACAGTAGGGGGGCATGCAGTGGGCAGGCGCTGACAGTAGGGGCGGGGCATGCAGTGGGCAGGCGCAGACAGTAGGGGGGGGCATGCAGTGGGCAGGCGCAGACAGTAGGGGGGGCATGCAGTGGGCAGGCGCTGACAGTAGGGGCGGGGCATGCAGTGGGCAGGCGCAGACAGTAGGGGGGGGCATGCAGTGGGCAGGCGCTGACAGTAGGGGGGGCATGCAGTGGGCAGGCGCAGACAGTAGGGGGGGCATGCAGTGGGCAGGCGCTGACAGTAGGGGCGGGGCATGCAGTGGGCAGGCGCAGACAGTAGGGGCGGGCATGCAGTGGGCAGGCGCTGACAGTAGGGGGGGGCATGCAGTGGGCAGGCGCTGACAGTAGGGGGGGGCATGCAGTGGGCAGGCGCAGACAGTAGGGGCGGGGCATGCAGTGGGCAGGCGCTGACAGTAGGGGGGGGCATGCAGTGGGCAGGCGCTGACAGTAGGGGTGGGGCATGCAGTGGGCAGGCGCTGACAGTAGGGGGGGCATGCAGTGGGCAGGCGCAGACAGTAGGGGCGGGCATGCAGTGGGCAGGCGCAGACAGTAGGGGCGGGCATGCAGTGGGCAGGCGCTGACAGTAGGGGGGGGCATGCAGTGGGCAGGCGCAGACTAGGGGCGGGGCATGCAGTGGGCAGGCGCAGACAGGGGCGGGGCATGCAGTGGGCAGGCGCAGACTAGGGGCGGGGCATGCAGTGGGCAGGCGCAGACAGTAGGGGCGGGGCATGCAGTGGGCAGGCGCAGACAGTAGGGGGCGGGGCATGCAGTGGGCAGGCGCAGACTAGGGGCGGGGCATGCAGTGGGCAGGCGCAGACAGTAGGGGCGGGGCATGCAGTGGGCAGGCGCAGACAGTAGGGGGCGGGGCATGCAGTGGGCAGGCGCAGACAGTAGGGGGCGGGGCATGCAGTGGGCAGGCGCAGACAGTAGGGGCGGGGCATACAGTGGGCAGGCGCAGACAGTAGGGGCGGGCATGCAGTGAGCAGGCGCTGACAGTAGGGGGGGGCATGCAGTGGGCAGGCGCAGACTAGGGGCGGGGCATGCAGTGGGCAGGCGCAGACAGTAGGGGCGGGGCATGCAGTGGGCAGGCGCAGACTAGGGGCGGGGCATGCAGTGGGCAGGCGCAGACAGTAGGGGCGGGGCATGCAGTGGGCAGGCGCAGACAGTAGGGGGCGGGGCATGCAGTGGGCAGGCGCAGACAGTAGGGGCGGGGCATGCAGTGGGCAGGCGCAGACAGTAGGGGGCGGGGCATGCAGTGGGCAGGCGCAGACAGTAGGGGCGGGGCATGCAGTGGGCAGGCGCAGACAGTAGGGGCGGGCATGCAGTGGGCAGGCGCTGACAGTAGGGGCGGGCATGCAGTGGGCAGGCGCTGACAGTAGGGGGGGGCATGCAGTGGGCAGGCGCAGACAGTAGGGGCGGGGCATGCAGTGGGCAGGCGCAGACAGTAGGGGGCGGGGCATGCAGTGGGCAGGCGCAGACAGTAGGGGGGCATGCAGTGGGCAGGCGCTGACAGTAGGGGCGGGGCATGCAGTGGGCAGGCGCAGACAGTAGGGGGGGGCATGCAGTGGGCAGGCGCAGACAGTAGGGGGGGGCATGCAGTGGGCAGGCGCTGACAGTAGGGGCGGGGCATGCAGTGGGCAGGCGCAGACAGTAGGGGGGGGCATGCAGTGGGCAGGCGCTGACAGTAGGGGGGGCATGCAGTGGGCAGGCGCAGACAGTAGGGGGGGCATGCAGTGGGCAGGCGCTGACAGTAGGGGCGGGGCATGCAGTGGGCAGGCGCAGACAGTAGGGGCGGGCATGCAGTGGGCAGGCGCTGACAGTAGGGGGGGGCATGCAGTGGGCAGGCGCTGACAGTAGGGGGGGGCATGCAGTGGGCAGGCGCAGACAGTAGGGGCGGGGCATGCAGTGGGCAGGCGCTGACAGTAGGGGGGGGCATGCAGTGGGCAGGCGCTGACAGTAGGGGTGGGGCATGCAGTGGGCAGGCGCTGACAGTAGGGGGGGCATGCAGTGGGCAGGCGCAGACAGTAGGGGCGGGCATGCAGTGGGCAGGCGCAGACAGTAGGGGCGGGCATGCAGTGGGCAGGCGCTGACAGTAGGGGGGGGCATGCAGTGGGCAGGCGCAGACTAGGGGCGGGGCATGCAGTGGGCAGGCGCAGACAGGGGCGGGGCATGCAGTGGGCAGGCGCAGACTAGGGGCGGGGCATGCAGTGGGCAGGCGCAGACAGTAGGGGCGGGGCATGCAGTGGGCAGGCGCAGACAGTAGGGGGCGGGGCATGCAGTGGGCAGGCGCAGACTAGGGGCGGGGCATGCAGTGGGCAGGCGCAGACAGTAGGGGGGGGCATGCAGTGGGCAGGCGCTGACAGTAGGGGCGGGGCATGCAGTGGGCAGGCGCAGACAGTAGGGGGGGCATGCAGTGGGCAGGCGCAGACAGTAGGGGGGGGCATGCAGTGGGCAGGCGCAGACAGTAGGGGGGGCATGCAGTGGGCAGGCGCAGACAGTAGGGGGGGGGCATGCAGTGGGCAGGCGCTGACAGTAGGGGGGGCATGCAGTGGGCAGGAGCAGACAGTAGGGGGGGGCATGCAGTGGGCAGGCGCAGACAGTAGGGGGGGCATGCAGTGGGCAGGCGCAGACAGTAGGGGGGGGCATGCAGTGGGCAGGCGCTGACAGTAGGGGGGGGGCATGCAGTGGGCAGGCGCTGACAGTAGGGGGGGGCATGCAGTGGGCAGGCGCTGACAGTAGGGGCGGGGCATGCAGTGGGCAGGCGCAGACAGTAGGGGGGGCATGCAGTGGGCAGGCGCTGACAGTAGGGGCGGGGCATGCAGTGGGCAGGCGCAGGCAGTAGGGGCGGGGCATGCAGTGGGCAGGCGCAGACAGTAGGGGGGGCATGCAGTGGGCAGGCGCTGACAGTAGGGGCGGGGCATGCAGTGGGCAGGCGCTGACAGTAGGGGGGGGCATGCAGTGGGCAGGCGCAGACAGTAGGGGGGGGCATGCAGTGGGCAGGCGCTGACAGTAGGGGCGGGGCATGCAGTGGGCAGGCGCTGACAGTAGGGGGGGCATGCAGTGGGCAGGCGCTGACAGTAGGGGGGGCATGCAGTGGGCAGGCGCAGACAGTAGGCGAGGCACGTGGGGGGCAGGCGCAGATTGCGGCGGGGCGTATAGCGGGCCGGCCACCAGCTGGGGGCGGGGCTTCATGCAGGCGGGGATATGGGTTGTGCAGGAGGAGGGAGAGGGGTTCAGGGGGCGGGACACGGGCATAGGCGGGGCGTCAGGGGCGGGACACGGGCATAGGCGGGGCGTCAGGGGCGGGACACGGGTGTGGGCGGGGCTTCGGGAGGGCGAATATAGGTGAGGGCGGGGCTTCAGGGGGCGGGTCACAGCCGGGGGCGGGGCGCGAGCTGTGGGCCCTGCGGGTAGCACGTGGGGGCAGCGTGCGGTGGGTGTGGCCAACAGGCATCTGTGGGCGGGGGGCGGGGCTTCCGTGGGGTCAAAGGGCAGCGCGTGGGCAGTGGGGTCGGGGGAGCGGACGCCCGGTCACCCAGGAGGCGTCTGTGACGTCACACAGCCCCGGCGCAGGGGCGCCGCCCGGCCGGGGGTCGGTCACTCGGGGAGCAGGACGGACATGGCTCTGGGAAGGTGAGTCTGGGGTCGAGTCCTGAGGGCCGGAGGGGCTGCTGACACACGCTCTGCGGACAGCTGGACCGGTGCCCCCCAGCGCCCAGTAAAGAAAAGAAAAAAGAAAACGAAAGAAAAGCAAAGTGGGGCCGGGGGTAGATAGCATAGCGGTTGTACAAAGAGACTTGTCAGGCCAGAGGCTCGGAAGGCCCAGGTTCAGTCCCCCGCACCACCATAAACCAGAGCCGAGCAGTGCACTGGTGACATCATCATCATAGTAATAATAATAATAATAATAATAATACAATGAATATAACTAGATTATTAGAAAGGAAGCAAGGCAAACTAGCAGGGTGAGTGTAGCATGGGCACAGTGCTTAAGGCTGGAGCTCGGGTGGTGGCCTGAGCGGGGCCTGGCTCCGTGCTGGGCCGAGTGGCCGGTGGCGGCTCTGCTCCCCAACTCTGGTCTCTGGGCGCCAGGAGCCAGGTGCTGCGAGGCCTCCTGTGAACAGGGCGCACCTGGTGTTTGCCCTGCAGGTAAGGCCAGCTCTCAATGGGAGGCTTCCCCACGCCTGTGATGCTCTGCTTCTCTCTCCTATAAATGAGCAATAAGAAAATAAATCGGGAGCCGGGCGGTGGCGCGAAGCGCAAGGACCCGCGTAAGGATCCCGGTTCGAGCCCCCGGCTCCCCACCTGCAGGGGAGTCGCTTCACAGACGGTGAAGCAGGTCTGCAGGTGTCTGTCTTTCTCTCCCCCTCTCTGTCTTCCCCTCCTCTCTCCATGTCTCTCTGTCCTATCCAACAACGACAACATCAATAACAACAATAATTACAACAATAAAACAAGGGCAAGAAAAGGGAAAATAAGTAAGTAAATTAAAAAAGAAAAGAAATCTTGGGGGCCTGGCAGTGGCACACCTGGTTAAGTGCTCATGCTACAATGCACAGGGACCCGGGTTCAAGCCCCTGGTCTCCACCTGCAGGGGGGAAGCTTCACCAGTGGTGATGCAGGTCTGCAGGTATCTTTCTCTCCCTCTCCTTCCTCCTCTCTCAATTTCTCTCTGTAATAAAAGAAAAATAAAATATAAAATAAAAATAAAGGAGGAGAAAATCTTTAGGGGGAAAAAATTATGAGTCAGGCTGTGATACACCAGGTAGAACACACATGTGACAATCCACAAGGACTCAGGCTCGATCCCCAGCCCCCACTACAGGAAAAGCTTCTCAAGCAGCTATGCAGGTGTCTCTCTGCTCTATTTCCCCATCCTCTCTCAATTTCTCTTGTCTCTATCCAGTAAATATTAAAAAAAGAAAAAGTTTGGTCAAAAGGGACGGGGAACTCAGTATTGTAGCATGGGACTTCATGCCTGAGGCACCAGGGGTCCCAGGTTCAGTCCCCAGCACCACCGTTATGCCAGAGTTGAGCAATATTCTGGCCTCTCATAAAAAATTTAAAAAAAATTAAAAAGGCTGGGGTAGATAGCATAATGGTTATGCAAAGAGACTCTCATGTCCCAGGTTCAATCCCCTGACCACCAAAAGCCAGAGCTGAGCAGTGCTCTGGTAAAAAAAAAGGGGGGGGGCAGGTGGTGACACATCTGGTTGAGTACACATATTATGATGTGCAAGGACCCAGGTTCGAGCTCCCGGTCCCCACCTGCAGGAGGAAAGTTGTAACAAATGGCAAAGTAGTGCTGCAGGTGTCTCTCTGACTCCCACTCTGTCTCTCCTTTCCCTCCCAATTTCTGGCTGTCTCTATCATATATATAGATCCTTCAGGGTTATCTCTGGGGCTCGGTGCTGGCACTACAAATCCACTGCTCCTGGAGACTGTAACTCCCCCTTTTGTTGCCCTTATTTATCATTTTGTTGTTGTTGTTGTTGGATAGGACAGAGAGAAATAGAGATGGGGAAGACGGGGAGAGAAAGATAGACACCTGCAGACCTGCTTCACCACTTGTGAAGCGACTCCCCTGCAGGTGGGGAGCTGGGGGCTCGAACCCGATCCTTACGCCGATCCTTGCACTGCACCATGTGTGCTTAACCTGCTGCACTACCACCCAGCTCCCAAATAAAAATAATTAAAAAAAATTTTTTTTAATGGTTTGGGAGGTGGCACAGTGGATAAAACATTGGACTCTCAGTAATGAGGCCCCACACCTATGGACATCTAATCTTTGACAAAGGGGCCCAGACTATTACATGGGGAAAGCAGAGTCTCTTCAAATGGTGTTGGAAAGAATGGGTTGAAACATGCAGAAGAATGAAACTGAACCACTGTATTTCACCAAATACAAAAGTAAATTCCAAGTGGATTAAGGACTTGGATGTTAGACCACAAACTATCAGATACTTAAAGGAAAATATTGGCAGAATTCTTTTCTGCATAAACTTTAAAGACATCTTCAATGAAACGAATCCAATTACAAAGAAGACTAAGACAAGTATAAACCTATGGGACTACATCAAATTAAAAAGCTTCTTCACAGCAAAAGAAACCACTACCCAAACCAAGAGACCCCTCACAGAATGGGAGAAGATCTTTACATGCCATACTTCAGACAAGAGTTTAATAACCAACAGATATAAAGAGCTTGCCAGACTCAATAATAAAACAGCAAGGGCAACAAAAGGGAATAAATAAATAATAATAAAAATTAAAAAAAAGACTCTACCTCACGAAATACATATGTCTTTACAAATAAAAGTTGGGGGTGGGGTGGGCCATAGCACAGCAGATTAAGTGCACATGGCATGAAGTGCAAGGATCGACGTAAGGATCCTGGTTTGAGCCCCCGGCTCCCCACCTGCAGGGGCGTCGCTTCACAGGCGGTGAAGCAGGTCTGCAGGTGTCTGTCTTTCTCTCCCCTTCTCTGTCTTCCCCTCCTCTCTCCATTTCTCTGTCCTACCCAACAACAACGACATCAATAACAACAATAATAACTACAACAATAAAACAATAAGGGCAACAAAAGGAAGTAAATATTTTAAAAAATTAAGTTTGGGGCCAGGGACAGCATAATGGTTATGCGCAAAAGCTTTCATGCATGAGGTACCAAAGGTCCCAGGTTCAATCCTGAATACCACCGTATACCAGAGCTGAGCAAAAAGATAAAAATAGATCAAGAGGGTGTTGGGCGATAGCGCAGCGGGTTAAGCGCACGTGGCACAAAGCACAAGGACCGGCGTAAGGATCCCGGTTCGAGCCCCCAGCTCCCCACCTGCAGGGGAGTCGCTTCACAGGCGGTGAAGCAGGTCTGCAGGTGTCTGTCTTTCTCTCCCCCTTTCTGTCTGTCTGTCTCTTTCCTTTCTCAATTTCTCTCTGTCCTGCCCATCAATGACATCAGTAACAACCATAATAACTACAACAGCAATAAAAAGCAAGGGCAACAAAAGGGAAAATAAATAAATTAAAAAATAAAAAGATCAAGAAAGAAAAACGTTTTAGAGGCCGGGTGGTGGCGCACCTGGTTGAGCGCACGTTACAGTGCCCAAGGACCCAGGTTTGAGCCCCCGGTACCCACCTGCAGGGAGGAAGGCTTTGCAAGTGGTGAAGCAGGGCTGCAGGCGTCTCTCTGTCTTTCTCCCTCCCTGTCTCTCTTCCCAATCTCAATTTCTGGCTCTGTCTATCCAATAAGTAAATAAAGATAATAAAAATCTAAAAAAAAGAGAAAAAAGTGAATTGCTTATACTGCTCTCTTTAAAATAAAGATAATATAGTCAATCAAGTCATTAAAAAAGAAAAAAAAAAAAAAACGTGTTGGGGTCTGGTAAGGTCCCTCACTTGGGAAGGTGTCTGCTGTCTGCTTTGCCAAGCTGGATTTGAGCATTTTTGCTGTGTAGCATCTCTCTCTGCCTCTCCCTTTATAGCTGGAAAGAGTTGGCCCAGAGTGGTGAAGCGATGACAGAAATAGAGCTTGACCAAAATTGGCTTGGACTTGGCTTAGAGATCCTTTTTTTCTTCTTCTTCTTTTTTTACCAGAACACTGTTCATCTCTGGCTTATGGTGGAGTGGGAGATTGAACCTGGGACTTAACTGAGCCTCAGGCATGAGAGTCTGTTTGCATAGCCATTATGCTATCTACCCCCACCCTTTAAAATTATTTTTTAATATTTGTTTATTTTCCCTTTTGTTGCCCTTGTTGTCTTTTTATTGTTGTTGTAGTTATTATTATTGTTGTTATTGATGTTGTTGTTGGATAGGACAGAGAAATGGAGAGAGGAGGGGAAGATAGAGAGGGGGAGAGAAAGACACCTGCAGACCTGCTTCACCAGCTGTGAAGCGACTCCCCTGCAGGTGAGGAGCCGGGGGCTTGAACCAGGATCCTTATGCGGGTCCTTGTGCTTAGTGCCACGTGTGCTTAACCCGCTGCGCTACCGCCGGCTCTCAGAAGTCCTTTTAAAATATTTATTATTGGAGAGAGACAGAAATTAAGGTGGGGAGAGAGATGGAAAGAGACAGACGCCTGAAGCCCTGCTTCACCACTCATGAAGCTCTCCCCCTGCATGTGGGGACCAGGGGCTTGAACCTGGGTCCCTGTACACTGTAATTTGTGTGCACTTAAACAGGTGCGCCACCATCTGGCTTCTGAATTAGAAGTTTTGTGATTTTCAGAGTCCTGCTTACCTCTCGCTGATGGCAGTGCTGGGGATTGATCCTGGGACCTTGGAGCCTTAGACAGGAGAGTCTGCTTGCAGAACAATCACAGTGTCTGCTGCTCTCTCTGCACGTGATTTTTTTTTTTTAAAGATGTTTATTTTATTTATGAGAAAGATAGGAGGAGAGAGACAGACAGAACCAGACATCACTCTGGCACATGCGCCACCGAGAATCGAACTGGGGACCTCATGCTTGGGAGTCCAAAGCCTTATCACTGCGCCACCTCCCGGACCACTCTGTACATGTTTTACTGTGTTAGTTACTCAAGCCTCACACATGCAGGCTGAGCTGCCCTCCTGGACCCCCCGTATTTAATTAATTTATTTATTTAAGCAAAGCACAGCATCACTCTGTCTCCATTTGTTTTTTTATTTCTGATAGAGGACGAGAGACAGGGAGAGGGAAAGACACCTGCAGCACCTCTCAGCCACATGTGTGGAGCTTCCCCTGCAGATAGGGACTGGGGGCTTTGAACCCGGGTCCCTGTACATGGTAACATGTGCACTCCACTGGGTGAGCCACCCCCCAGTCCCCCTCCCACGGTGGGGCCAGGATCTTGCAGAAGGCGGAGGCCAGGCCGCTCACGGAAGTGACTTTTCCCCTCCAGGTCTTGAGAAGGCTCTCTGGGGAGACCAGCTGCCCCAGCTCCGAATCTTTCCTCCTTCCTCCTCCTCGTGGGAGTGACTCCCGGGCTCCCGCCGCCGGCCCCCAGGCCAGGTAGGAACACGCGGGGTCTGGCCTGGGAGGGAGACGGGGCTGGCGGTCTCTGCCACAGGGTCTCGGCTCCATGGGGCCATGCTCAGGGGCTGGGTCCTCACTGTGTTCTCTGCCAGCCAGGAGGATGAGGGATTATGCCCGCCTAGTGAGAACCTGGAGAGGTGGGAAGTCCTGCCCCTTGCAAGGAAACCCTCACTTAAGCATTTAATTTTTGTTTTCTTTTTCTTTTTTTTTTTTTGCCTCCAGTTATCACTGGGGCTTGGTGCCTGCACTAGGAATCCACTGCTTCTGAAGGCCATTTTCCTCATTTTGTTGCCCTTGTTGTTACTGTCATTGCTGTCGTCCTTGTTGGACAGGACAGAGAGAAATCAAGAGAGGAGGGGAAGATGGGGGGCAGGGGGAGAGAAACACAGACACCTGCAGATTTGCTTCACCGCTTGTGAAACGACCCCCCCCCCCAACAGGTGGGGAGCCAGGAGCTTGAACTAGGATCATTATGCCAGGCCTTGTGCTTTGTACCCTGTGCGCTTAACCCGCTGCACTAAGGCCTGGCCCCCTTTTTAAATATTTTTTTCCAAGAGGAGAAAGTCTGAAGAGTAGGGACAAGAAGCTGCTTAGTGGTTGTCCCTTTTTTTATTTTAGTTTTTATCTTTATTTATTTATTTTAAAATTTTTATTAATTATTTATTCCCTTTTGTTGCCCTTGTTTTATTGTTGTAGTTATTATTGTTGTTGTCGTTGTTGCATAGAGAGAAATGGAGAGAGGAGGGGAAGACAGAGAGGGGGAGAGAAAGACAGACACCTGCAGACCTGCTTCACCACTTGTGAAGCTTTCCCTCTGCAAGTGGGGACTAGGGGCTTGAACCTGGGCCCTTGTGCACTGTGCGCTCAACCAGGTGCGCCACCACTGGTCTCTCTTTAAAATTTTTTTTAAAAGATTTTATTTATGAGAAAGATAGGAGGAGAGAGAAAGAACCAGACATCACTCTGGCACATGTGCTGCCGGGGATCGAACTCAGGACCTCATGCTTGAGAGTCCAAAGCTTTACCACTGCGCCACCTCCTGGCCACTTTAATTTTTATTTATTTATTTTAATGAGAGAAAGATACAGAGAGATAGAGAGACCAGAGACCCGCTCGACTCTGGCGTATGGTGGTGTTGGGGATTGAACCTGGCACCTTAGAGCCTTAGGCATGAAAGTCTGTTTGCATAAGCATTATGCTGTCTCCTTAGCCTAGGCCATTTTTTTTCCATTTTATTGGCTAGGACAGAGAGAAACTGAGAGCAGGGGAAGACAGAGAGAGGGAGAGAAAGACAGACACCTGCAGACCTGCTTCACCGCCTGTGAAGTGACCGCCCTGCAGGTGGGGAGCCGGGGGCTCGAACCGGGATCCTTGTGGAAATTGCGATTTGTGCCACGTGCGCGTAACCGGGTGCACCACCGCCCGGCCTCAACATTTAATTACTTTTTCCCCCACCAGGGTTTCTGTTGGGGTCCCGTGCCTGAATTCAGTGCTCCTGGGGCCCACTCCCCTCACCTTTTCCTTTTTGATGGAGGTGAGAGAGCGAGATGGGGAGAGAGCCACAGAGAGGCCCTGCAGTGCTCCCCAGCTGGGGACCATTGGAGCATGTGACACAGTGAGCCGAGGGGCTGGCTCCATAGCCCCTCGGGGGTTTCAGCACCAGCTGTTAGTAACATGAGGCAGTCCATGGTCAGCCAGGGGAGCAGAGAAGCCCAGTGTGGGGCAGGCTGGTGGGCCTTTTCTGGCTTGGTGGTCTTAATTAGGATCCATTCAGAAATAGTTCTGTCGGACGTGTCCTGTGCAGGCAGCAGTGAGTGAGTCTTCCTGTGTGGCGAGGGGGGCTGCTTGTTCCCAGCACGACCCTTCAGTCTGTTTCAGCAAGAGACGTTCTTTCTGTGAGAGCAGGGGCTCAGGCCTCAGCATATTCCTTCAGGGATGAGGGGTTCGACTCCAGTCCCTCCCACTGCTCAGTTCTGTCGTGTGGTGGTTCTGGGAATTGAAGCTGAGACTTTGCCCCTGTAGGTGGGGACCAGGAGCTCGAACCCGGGTCCTTGTGCACTTAACCAGGTGTACCATCACTTGGCCCTATTTATTTATTTATTTATTTATTTTTCTTTAAAGAAACTTTAGTTTTTTTCCTTTTTGTTGCCATTGTTGTTTTTTATTGTTTTTATAGTTATTGTTGTTATTGATGTCATTGTTGCTGGTTAGGACAGAGAGAAATGGAGAGAGGAGGGGAAGATAGTTGTTTTTTATTGTTGTAGTAATTGATGTCATCGTTGTTGGATAAAACAGAGGAGAAAAGGAGAGAGGAGGGGAAGGCAGAGAAGGGGAGAAAGACAGACACCTGCAGACCTGCTTCACCACCTGTAAAGTGACTCCTCTGCAGGTGGGGAGCCGGGGGCTCGAACCAGGATCCTTATGCAGGTCCTTGCGCTTTGCGCCATGTGCGCTTAACCCGCTGTGCTACCGCCTGACCCCCCCCCCTTCCTTCTATCTCCCCTTCCCCTCTCAATTTCTCTCTCTCTATCCAATAATAAACAAATAAATAAGTGGCAGGGTAGATTAGCGTAATGGTTATGCAAAGAGACTCTTGTGTCTGAGGCTCCGAAATCCCAGGTTCAATCCCCTAAAGCCAGAACTGATCAACACTCTGGTTAAAAGATAATAATAAAATAAATAAAAAGATTTTAGAAAATTCAGTAGACCATGGCATCAACACTTCCTTCTGTGCAGCAGAGGTCGGACTTGAATCCGGCTCAGCTGAGGACAAAGCAGGCTCAGTGTCCAAGCGAGCCGGCTTACTGGGAGCTCTGCACCTTTCAATGGCAGGAAGCATTTGGCTTGGGGTTAGGCGGCGGTGCACCTGATTGAGAGCACATGTTAAAATATGCAAGGACCTGGGTTCAAGCCCCTGATCCCCCACCTGCAGGGGGAAAACTTTGCGAGTGGTGAAGCAGGGCTGCAGGTGGCTCTCTCCCTCTCTCTCTCTCTCCTTCCCTCTCAGTTTCTGGCTGTCTCTGTCCAATAAATAAAGATAATAAAATCTATATATAAAAAAGAAAACATGAGGCCCGGCGGTGGCACACCTGGTTAAGCACTCACACCACAGTGCGCAAGGACCCTGGTTCAAGCCCCCGGTCCCCACCTGCAGGGGGCAAGCTTCACAAGTGGTGAAGGTATCTCTCTCCATCTCTGTCTCTCCCTCCCCATAATTTCTCTCTGTCTCTAGCCAATAATAAATAAATAAATAAAATTTAAAAAAGAAAAAAAGAAAAAAATTGGGGGGCAGGCAGTAGCACAGCGGGTTAAGCGCAAAGACAGATGTTAGGATCCGGGTTCAAGTCCCCAGCTCCCCACCTGCAGGGCAGTTGCTTCACAGGCGGTGAAACAGGTCTGCAGGTGTCTGTCTTTCTCTCCCCTCTCTCTGTCTTCCCCTCCTCTCTCCATTTCTCTCTGTCCTATCCAACAACAGTAACAATAATGACAACAAAAATAGGAAAAATGCCTCTAGGAGCAGTGGATTCGTAGTGCAGCCATGGAGCCCCAGCGATAACCCTGGAGTTAAATTTTTTAAAAAGTTCGGCTTTGCTATTCTCTCTAGTCTTACCAATGCAATAAAGTGTTTTACTCGTAGCACTGTGGGGGCCCCACTGCCATGTTTCCAGAAGGAGTGGGGAGCCCCCCACGGGGGTGTAGTACGGGGAGGCAGCCCCCCCAAATGAGGAGTCTCTTGGTGGTGGGCTGCGGCCACGTCGGAATGGCAAGGCTGGCTCTTGGCCTTCCCGGTCTGCTCCGTGAGCAGGCTTGCTCGTCTGTGTCCTTCTCGTGTCCTGGAGGAGGGTGTGTGGGGGGTCCTTGCCTGGGACTGTTGTGTTCTGGGTAGAGGGGCTCAGCTCTGGGTGCTGGTGGCGGGGGGGGGGGGGTCCTTGCCTGGGACTGTTGTGTTCTGGGTAGAGGGGCTCAGCTCTGGGTGCTGGTGGCGGGGGGGGGTGTCCTTGCCTGGGACTGTTGTGTTCTGGGTAGAGGGGCTCAGCTCTGGGTGCTGGTGGCGGGGGGGGGGGGTGTCCTTGCCTGGGACTGTTGTGTTCTGGGTAGAGGGGCTCAGCTCTGGGTGCTGGTGGCATTGGGTCCTCCGGCCTGGGTGCGTTTGCTGGCACAGTGCTCTGTGTACTTGCGTGTTGCCGCCTTTCACTCATACGTGAGGGCCCGGGAGGTGGCTCTCCCGGCAGGGCTCAGGCCACAGGAGCCCCTGTTTCTCGCTCTTGTCTAAATTAGCGCAGAGGACGGAGAGGTGGAGGGAGGGAGTTGATGGGCGTGAGGCCTCGCGGGACACTTGGCAGAAGCGTTTGGCTGCGGCTGTGCCACTGGGCTTCTGAACTGCTCATCTGGTCACTTCGCGCCCACCGACGTCTTGTCGATGCTTTGTAGGTTCTCTCGAGACTATTTATTTCCCCTTTTGTTGCCCTTGTTGTTTCATTACTGTAGTTATAATTGCTGTTGTTACTGATGTTGTCGTTGTTGGATAGGACAGAGAGAAATGGAGAGAGGAGGGGAAGACAGAGGGGGAGAGAAAGACAGACACCTGCAGACCTGCTTCACTGCCTGGGAAGCGACTCCCCTGCAGGTGGGGAGCCGGGGGCTCGAACCAGGATCCTTCCGCCGGTCCTTGTGCTTTGCGTCGTGTGCGCTTAACCCGCTGCACCACCGTCCGACTCCTCTCTTGAGACTTTAAGGAGCGAGGGAGGGGCTTGCCTTCCATTCTGTGTCGGTGTGGACACAAACTTGAGAAAGGAATCGATGGACCAAAGAGGGCTCTCAGTTCAGTGTTGGAAGTCTGTAGGTAGCAGCTGAAAATACACCCAGGAGCGCTGGGGAGACAGCATGACGGCTCTGCGAACAAAGTTCGAGTCTGAGGCTCTGAGTCCCGGGTTCAGTCCCCAGCACCGCCATTAGCCAGAGTTGAGAAGGCCGTGGTAAAAACAAAAACCCAGGAAAACGTCAGTTTCACACAAAGAAAAACTAAGATGATCTTGGAGGGGCTGGGAGATAGCGTGCAGTGGACTGTGGACGGGGGTCTGGGGGTCTGGGGCCATCCAGGAGCTGCCTGTACAGGAAGCCGCTTCACGGATGGCGGATGGCGTTGTGGTGTCTCTCCCTTCCTCCTCTCTGTCTCTCCCTCTTTTCTCTGGAGGCAAAAAAGAAAAAATACGTTTATTTATTTTGGATAGAGACAGAAATTGAGAGGGGAAAGGGGAAAGACCTGCAACCCCATTTCACCATTTGTGAAGCCTTCCTTGCAGGTGGGGGTTAGAAGCAGGTCCTTACGCCCTGTCCTGCGTGTGCTCTACCAGGTACACCTGGCCCACCTGCTTTATCGACGCAGGCTGTTTTCACAGGTGTGAGGTGGAGGCAGAAAGGATGAGAACGTTCCCTGGGAGCAGTGGACTCACGGGTGCAAGCAGGCAAAAGCAAAACAAAGTCAGGGCCACGGAGACAGCACAGTGGTTCTGCAGAGTCTTTGGTGCCTGAGACTCTAAGGTCCCAGGTTCAGTCCCCAGCACCACCATAAGCCAGAGCTGAGCAGGGCTCTGGTATCTCTCGCTCCCCTCCCTCTCTCCTTTCCTCTGGATGTCTTTCATTTAAAATTATAATGAAGTATAAAAATAAGATAAAGCATCTTTTTAGAGACTAGCCTGAACTTTACAGTCTCAGGATGTCTCAGGAGCCTGGGAGGTGCTCACACGATGTCTTTGTTCTTCGCGGCCGAATGAGCCGGTCCGCCTGGCGCTGTCTGCATCCCCACCAGGAGTGTACAAGAGTCCTTTCTCTCTCTCTTAAAATTTATATAATTAAAAAAAAATTTATTATTGGATAGAGGCAGAGAAACATTGAAAGGGGAGGGAGAGAAAGAGACAGAGATAACCTGCAGCCCTGCTTCGCCATTCATGAAGCTTTTCCCCTGCAGGTAGGGACCAGGGGCTTGAACCTGGGTCCTTGTACACTGTAGTGTGTGCGCTTAACCTGCTGCACTACCGCCCAGCTCCTTATTTATTATTTTTTAATATTTATTTATTCCCTTTTGTTGCCCTTGTTGCTTTATTGTTGTAGTTATTATTGATGTCGTTGTTGGACAGGACAGAGAGAAATGGAGAGAGGAGGGGAAGACAGAGAGGAGGAGAGAAAGACAGACACCTGCAGACCTGCTTCACCACCTGTGAAGCGACTCCCCTGCAAGTGGGGAGCCAGGGGCTTGAACCGGATCCTTCCGCCAATCCTTGCACTTTGTGCCACCTGCTCTTAATCCACTGCGCTACCGCTGAACTCCCTATTTATTTATTTTTAACCAGAGCACTGCTCAGTTCTGGCTTATGGTGGCAGGGGATTGAACCTGGGACTTTGGAGCCTCAGGCATGAGAGTCTCTTTCCATAACCATTATGCTATCTACCCCTACCCTATTATTCATTTCTTTCTTTCTTTAATATTTATTTTCCCTTTTGTTGACTTTATTTCATTGTTGTTGTAGTTATTGTTATTATTGATGTTGTCGTTGTTGGATAGGACAGAGAGAAATGGAGAGAGGAGGGGAAGACAGAGAGGGGGAGAGAAAGACAGACACCTGCAGACCTGCTTCACCACTTGCGAAGCTTTCCCCCTGCAGGTGGGGGCCGGGGGCTGGAACCTGGGTCCTTGTGCGCCGTAACATGTGCGCTCCACCAGGTGCGCCCCTGCCGGCTCCCTGTGACTTCTCTAATTTCTGAGATCCATGTCTTGCCAGGCGTGTGACTGCCCATGTCTTCTCCCAGGGGCTGCGACGCCTCTCTGTTCTCGCAGAAGTTCCTCTGTGTCCAAGGGCCTCTGACTTGGCGTCGCCCTGCTGGCAGCCTTCAGTTTCCCTGCTGCGGGGGTTGGCTCTGTGTCTGGCGTGAGGCCTTGAGGGGCTTTCTCCTCAGTGCGCTGCTGTTTCGGGTCTCACGCACGGTCCAGGCTTTTGCAGTCAGCGCTGGTGCGTTGTTAGGTGATGGTCTGGTTCCTTCTACGCGTCCAGCTTGCCCACGGCCGTTTGGAAGAGTCTCACCTCCCCAGCGAGTGGTTCTGGCCCCTGCTGAGTGACCAGACGTCTCTGGGCTCTGCATTCTGCTCCGAGATCTGAGTCGCCCACTTTGAGTTACTCTGCTCTGCACCGTAGTTTGACGTCGGGGAGGGGATACCTCCAGCCTCGGCTTATCCCTGTCGACGTAGAGGTGAGCGCAGATGCCTCTGGCGTTTGCAGTGCTGGGGATCGAACTTGGGACCTCAGCCTCGGGAGTCAGTCTAGTGCTTTATCCGCTGGGGCAGCTTCCAGGTCACGACGCTTTGCTTTCTTGTCGCAGAATTGCCTGGACTGTTTGTGGCCCCACATGAATTTTAGGATTGCTGGAAGAATCCTCTGCCCACCGGGTCGATCGCTAGGCCTTGCGGCCAGCTCTCAAACACGCGGCTCCCTCCAGCCGCTCGGGCTGATTGAAAGGACCATTAGTGAGACCCGGGTCCTTTGCCCTCCTTGGGGCGGGCCCTGGACTGCCCCGAGCTGTCTTCTGCTGCCTCCTGAGAGCGTCTCCTTTAGGGATGCTGCCCTCTCCTGAGCTTATGCAGATACTTGCTGAAGATAGCTTGGGGTAGAGTGCAGACCTCGCTCTGTGTGAGGCCCGGGTTCGACTCCTGACACCACACGGAAACCAGTAGGAGCTTGGCAGGCTGGGACGGTGCAGTAGAGAAGGTGCTGAACTCACAGGCTTGGCATCCTGAGCCCACTCCCGGCATCGCATGTGCCAGAGCGACCTGGCGCTCTCTCTGCCTCTCTGATAAACAGATACGTCTTTAATAACACAGAGCTGGAGTGTGGGCTGGTCGTCCCAGAGGGAGGACAGGGCAGGCAGGCTGGCTCTGGGCACACCTGACGACAGTCTGAGCTTCAGTTTCCCTGACTGGAAACTGCCTGATGGGCTGGGAGACAGCGTCACAGTTCTGCAAAAAGACATTAGTGTCTGAGGCTCTGAAGTCCCAGGTTCAATCCCCAGCACAACTATCGGCCAGAGCTGAGCAGGGCTCTTAAAAACAACAAAACCAAACAAACAAAAACCTGGCTGATGTTTTTACAGTTTCCATCTGTTTGTTGAAGTATCCAGCTTACCTGTTTGTTTTTTTTAAATATTTGTTTATTCCCTTTTGTTGCCCTTGTTGTTTTATTATTGTAGTTATTATTATTGTTACTGATGTAGTTATTATTATTGTTATTGATGTCGTCGTTGTTGGATAGGACAGAGAGAAATGGAGAGAGGAGGGGAAGACAGAGGGGGAGAGAAAGACAGACACATGCAGACCTGCTTCACCGCCTGTGAAGCGACTCCCCTGCAGGTGGGGAGCTGGGGGGCTCGAACCAGGATCCTTATGCCAGTCCTTGCGCTTTGTGCCACCTGCTCTTAACCCGCTGCACCACCGCCCGACTCCCGATCTATTTATTTTAGGAGTGAAAGAGACCAGAGGCCTCTGAGTCCCATTTTTCCTTTTCTGATCTATGTGCTGCTGGGGGGGACTGAACTTGAGACCTCATGCTTGAGAGTCCAATGCTGTAGCCACTGTGCCAGCTTTCAGACGTCTCTGTCCCCTTTTCTTTCTCGCTCTTTAGATTTTAAAAAACTTTGATAGGGTAGAGAGAAATTAAGAGGGAGTGGGGATAGAGAAGGAGAGAGACACTCCTGCAGACCATCCCCACTCATGAGCCTCCCCCCTACAGGTGGGGTCTGGGCTTGAACCCGGGCCCTTGCTTGTGGTAATGTGCACTTAGTCGGCCCCCATGTTGCTTTGCTGCTAACCTGCCAGGGCTTGTGCCTCTGGCAGAGTTTGGGTTGCGACCCAGAGAAGGGGACATGTAAGCAGATGCACCTCGGGGAGCCCTCAGTGAGCTTCTTCCCCAGGAGGGGCAGCCAGCCCTCTTCCCATTGGCCAGAGAGGCGTACATGTCCAGCCAGTTTGTTAACTGGGGCCCAGGGTGTGGGGTGGTTTTCCTGCTAGGAGGAAGTGGGCATCTGCTGGGGCTCTGGGCAGGGGGAGAACAGTGAGGGACTCCAGCCCTGCACAGTCCCACCACTCCCGGACCGCTTAGTTTTTGTTATTTCCTTAAAAAATTGAAGATATGGGGAGTCGGGCAGTAGCGCAGTGGGTTAAGTGCATGTAGCGCCAAGCACAAGGACTGGCAGAAGGATCCAGTTCGAGCCCCCGGCTCCCCACCTGCAGGGGAGTCGCTTCACAGGCGGTGAAGCAGGTCTGCAGGTGTCTGTCTTTCTCTCCCTCTCTCTGTCTTCCCCTCCTCTCTCCATTTCTCTCCTATCTACAATGATGACATCAATAACAACAACAACTACAACAATGAAAAACAACAAGAGCAACAAAAGGGAAAATAAATATTTAAAAAATCTTAAAAATTGAGGATATGAAGTGCAAGGACCGGCGTAAGGATCCCAGTTCGAGCCCCCGGCTCCCCACCTGCAGGGGAGTCGCTTCACAGGCGGTGAAGCAGGTCTGCAGGTGTCTGTCTTTCTCTCCCCCTCTCTGTCTTCCCCTCCTCTCTCCATTTCTTTCTGTCCTATCCAACAACGATGACATCAATAGCAACAATAATAACTACAACAGTAAAAACAAGAAGGGCAACAAAAAGGGAATAAATGTTAAAAAAAAAATTAAAAATTGATGATATGGGGATTGGGCAGTAGCACAGAGGGTTAAGCACACATGGTGCAAAGCGCAAGGACTAGCATAAGGATCCTGGTTCGAGCCCCCGGCTCCCCACCTGTGGGGAGGGGGTTGCTTCATTTTAGAAGTGGTGAAGCAGTTCTGCAGTCGTCTATTACTCCCCGTCTTCTCTGGATTTCTCTCTGTCCTATCCAACAATAACAACAACAATAATCAACAAGGGCAACAAAAGGGGGAAAAATAGCCTCTAGGCTCCAGGATCAGTGGGCTTGCAGTGCAAGTAGGCACTGAGCCCCAGCAATAACCCTGGAAGCAAAAAAAAAAGAAGAGAAAGAAAAAGAAATGAAAAAGCAAGAAAGGGGCTGGGGCTGGGAGGGAGCTCAGCTGACAGAAGGCTTCTGTCACTCTGTGTGAAGCCTGGAGTCTGACCCCGGCGCCATGTGGGAGCGACACTACACCAGGAGAAGCTCCCAGGATGGCAGAGCAGTGCTGTGGTGTCCTTCTTGGCCTCTACCTGAAGCGTTACAACTGAAAACACACAGAAACATTCTGGGAGTGGTGGAAAAGCTTGTGTGTGTGGTCCGGGAGGTGGCGCAGTTATAAAGCTTTGGACTCTCAAGCATGAGGTCCAGAGTTTGATCCCCGGCAGCACATGTGCCAGAGTGATGTCTGGTTCTTTCTCTCTCCTCCTATCTTTCTCATAAATAAATCTTTAAAAAAATAAATAATAAAAAGATTGAATATGCCAGTTTAAAAAAAAAAAGCCTGTGTGTGAACCTGCCAGGAATGGAAAGGCCAGGGGTGGGGGTGCGGGTGCGCTGGGCCAGCCCCTGTGGGGCCATGACCCGGACACGCCGCCCAGCGTGGAGGGCAGTGGTGAGGATGCGGGCTGGGGTCTGCAGGGGTCTGACTGACTTCTCTCTCTGCAGGCGGCAGGCGGGCTCCCCAGCACTAAGGACAGCAGGGACATGCACCCCCCAGGAGGTGGGTTTCCCCGCTCTGCTGCTGTCTCTGTGTGGGTGGGCGCTGCAGACGCTTTCCCAGAAACACTCTGGTTCTCACCGTCCCTGTGAGCCAGTCAGTCCCCGTCAGAGCTTCAATTTCTTCATCTTTTAAAAAAATTTATTTATTTCAACAAGGGCAACAAAAGGGAAAATAAATATAAAAAAATTATTTATTCCCTTTGTTGCCCTTGTTGTTTTATTGTTGTAGTTATTATTGTTGTCATCGTTGTTGGATAGGACAGAGAGAAATAGAGAGAGGAGGGGAAGTCACCGAGGGGGAGAGAAAGACAGACACCCGCAGACCTGCTTCACCGCCTGGGAAGCGACTCCCCTGCAGGTGGGGAGCCGGGGGCTCGAACTGGGATCCTTACGCCGGTCCTTGTGCTTTGCGCCACCTGCGCTCAACCCGCTGCACTACCGCCCGGCTCTCCAATTTCTTCATCTTTAAGAAGAGCCAAGAGTGGGGGGGCAGGAGGCGGGCCCCACTCTGCCATGCACCTGGATCTGGGTTCGAGCCCCTGGCACCTCAACAGTCGAGTCTTCTGTGGCATCTCTCTTCTCTCTCTATCTCTGGGCAGCGGATCCATCTCGCTGGCATCTGCCTTGCAGTGAAACCCCCTTTTGGGTGCACAGCCCGCATTTCCATGTGTGTGTCTCCTGGGGTAGAGTCAAGACAGTACCCCAGACTCGGAACCTGTTCCCCCAGCTCCAGAATTGTGGCATTCCCCCATTTCAGTCCAGTGACAGCCATGGCGGGCCTGCGGGGAGGCCGGCCCCCCTGCATCAGGGCCGCGCTCAGCTGCACCGGCGCCAGGCCCGGCTTCTGGAAGTGGCAGAGAAATCAGCTGCGCAGACTGAAGGTGCCGGCCCAGCCCCTGGGGTGGGGGGCTGTGTGACCCAGCCCAGGTCCCGGGGTGGGGGCAGCTCCTCCTTGGAATGTGGGTTCAGGGACCCTGCACGTGGATTTTTACTTCCCAAACGGGGGGGGGGTGTACCCCAGTTCCTGTGCTTTTTTTCTGAAAATGGGAGCAGGAGACAGTGCAGCTGGTCGAGTTCACTCTTTACTTTGGACAAAGACCCAGGTTTAAGCCCGTGGCACCAGGGGGAGCTCCCTGATGGCGCAGTGGTACCTCTCCTCTCTGTCTCTGTCTGACTGAGAAGGAAAGACCACAGCTGGGGAGACAGCTCAGCTGGTGAAGTCATCGTTGCTCTCCTGGGGTTGCGGGTTTGAGCCTTGGCATCACACGCACTGGGTGGGGCCCCGGCCTGTTTCTGTCTCGTGTGATGAAATCTGTCGGCCTTGACATCGACACAGGTCCCGGGTGCTAGTTCTCATGATTTTTAGAAAGGGGGTGGTCCGGGAGGAGGCGCAGTGGATAAAGCATTGGAGTCTCAAGCGTGAGGTCCTGAGTTCAATCCCCGGCAGCACATGTGCCAGAGTGATGTCTGGTTCTTTCTCCTTTCTCATCAATATATAAAACATTAAAAAAAAAAAAAAGGGGGGGGGGACTTGTGCTGGGAGTGGTGGAACGGCCGAGTGTGAGGCCCCATCACAAAGAATAAAAGAACTCAGACAGATGGCACTTTCTGGCAGCGTGGGGGAGGACTCCAGCGTCCCTGCCCCAGGCTAAGATCTCGCCAGCCTCACCCCAGCCCATGAAGGGAGGTGACGGTGGGTGACCTGACTGCACTGCTGCGTGCGACTCCGGCTGCCTGTCCTGCCGAGTGGGGCCTTCTGTCCCTCCTGGCACGGGCTCCCTGCCTCCTGCTTCTGCCCTAGGACCCACCCCCGGGGGTCCTCCTGGGCCCAGGCCCCGACCCCTCAGGGGTGGGCTCATCCAGCTTCTTTCTTACTGCAGGTCAGTCACAGAAAGAATCATCTGGACTTTGCTGAAGGCATCTGGAGAGAGGCAAGTCTTGGAGGAGGCGCCTGGGGGGCGCTAGGTTCTCTGCACTGGGGTCTTTCACGAAAAGCGTCTTAGGTAGTTTGGTTTACTTTTCAAGTGAAAAACATTAAGTCACAGACTGCTCACCTAGGACTGTAAACCCCAATACCACAGGGGAAGCTCCAGCAGCGATGGGGCCATGCTGGGGTGTCTCCCTCCCCTTCTCCCCTGTACTGAAGGGAGGGCGGAGGAGAGAGCTCGGCGTCACACCTGAGGCCCTGGTTCCATCATGAGCACCACCTTGTGCCCGAGCTGAGTAGGGCACAAGTCAGTGTCTCCTAAAAGATAAATGTCCCCCCTTGTGGTCTGGGAGGTGGCGCAGTGGCAAAGCTTTGGACTCTCAAGCATGAGGTCCCGAGTTCGATCCCTGGCAGCACATGTGCCAGAGTGAGGTCTGGCTCTTTCTCTCTCCTCCTTTCTCAAATAAATAAAATCTTGGGGGCAGGGCGGGGTAGCGCAATGGGTTAAGCGCACCCCCACCTGCAGGGGGTGAGTCTCATGCCCACTGGCCCTCACTTCCATCAGTCACTGGGAGTGGAGTCACGTGCAGGCTCTGAGTCCCAGCGACGACCTGTGTGGTCCACCCAGGAGATACCACGGCACAGGGGCTCATGAGGGTGGGAGGCTGCACGAGCGGGCTTGGGGGCTCAGAGCTTGTCTGTAGCTTTTAGATCTGTCCGATTACGAACGGGACGGCTGTGAGGATGGCACCTGGCCCCCAGTCACACTCAAGCCCAGGAGTAGTGTGGAGGTGAAGCTGGAGGCCTGCCTGGTGGAGGCAGCTGACGTGGACATGCAGCCGGAGGCGGCCGGTAGCCCTGAGGCACGGAGGTGGACGCCCTGGCCTAGTGGCACTTCTTGTGACTGGGGGATGGCCGAGGAGGCACAGGGACCCTCTGACAGCGGCAGACACGTGCGAAGCTGGGCACAACTGCCCAGGGGCCCCCGGCGCCTGCTCTCCAAGAGGAAGCTGGAGCTGCTGCTTGCAGAGCCCGTGAAGAGGAAGCGGCTACGGCAGAGCGGGGCCTAGCTGGTGAGTGGCCCTGAGTCCTGTGTCCCCTGGGCTGGGGCAGCAGGGCCCCAGAGGCCCCCGGTTCAGCTCCTGGCATTGCAGTGCTGGTCTCTGTCTCTTGCTCATGAAAATAAGTGAAACTTCAATTATTTATTGGGCCAGGGTTCTGCAAAGACTCTCCTGCCCTGTCCACTGTGCCACCCACCCCCACCCCCACCCCCACCCCCACGAGGAAAGGGTTTCCAGCGAGAGAGAGAGGTCTGGCGTGGCGCCTTTGATCCAGGGGACTTAACTCTGGGGCCTTGAACGTGGGTGATTCAGCTGTTCCCACGGGGGTGGGCCTGGTAAGCTTTGTTTTTACTGCCAGGGTTCCTGGGGGCTCAGTGCCTGCACCATGAATCCACTGCTCCGGAGGCCATTTGATTCCCTTGTGTCATTGTTGTGGTTATTATTATTGTTGTTGTTACTGATGTCGTCGTTGTTGGATAGGACAGAGAAAGGACAGAGAAACGGAGAGGGGAAGACAGAGGAGGAGAGAAAGATAAGACACCTGCAGGCCTGCTTCACTGCCTGTGAAGCGACCCCCCTGCAGGTGGGGAGCCAAGGGCTCAAACTGGGGTCCTTGCACTTTGCGCCATGAGCACTTAACCGGCTGCACTCCCACCCGACCACCCCGCTTGTTTCCCTTTATATATATTTTCCCTTTTGTTGCCCTTGTTTTATTATTGTACTTATATACTGTTGTTATTGTTGGATAGGGCAGAGAAATGGAGAGAGGAAGGGAAGACAGAGGGGGACAGAAAGACAGACACCTGCAGACCTGCTTCACCGCCTGGGAAGCGACTCCCCTGCAGGTGGGGAGCCGGGGGCTCGAACCGGGATCTTTGCAGCGGTCATTGCACTTCGCACCACGTGTGCTTAACCCGCCGCGCCACCGCCCAGCACCGATGCTCCTCGCTCAGAGAGATGCCCACGTGCTGCTTGTGAAGTCCCTGCCCGGTGGATGCAGGGCCTTGTGCCATGGGTCCTGCTCTGGTTGACCCCAACCCTGTGTCCCCCCCCTTCCCAACAGGCCCGGACGAATGGTGCAGAGTGCCTCAAAACCCCCCCCCCCCACCCACTAATAAAGGGACGTCTGTTCAGGAGCTGCTGTCCTGCCTGGGTGGGGACAGTAGGTGAGTGTCCACGGGGCAGTGGGGTTCCCGCAGGCCCGGGGACTGATGGGTCTCCTGGTTTCACCACAGAGACGTCATGCTGTCTGGTTGGACCTGGCTTTGGGTTGTCAGCAGTGAGCCCGGGGCTACGGGGGGAGGCGCGTGCAGGGGGTCAGAGCAGCAGACGAGGCGAGTTGTGTCACACTTAGTGTTTATTTCGTAAACAAGTCCCCTGACGGCCCCATGGCCTCCCCTCTGGGTCCCGACTGTCCACGTGCGCGGGGGTGTCCGTCACATGGGGTTTGGGGCTCACTCGGTGCAGAGCACGGCCACGCCGCGCTCGTAGAAGCTGCGGGGGTCCTCCTTGGTGGCGATCTCGAAGTCCACCGTGAAGATAAGGTCGGCCCGCGTGAAGTTCAGGTAGACGGGCAGCGTCACCTGAGGGCGGGGCGGAGGCTCAGAGGCTGCGGGTGGGGGGGATGGTGTCCCCAGGGGCGGGCGGGCACTTACCACGTTGGCCTTCTTCTCGGCGTTGGTCTGCTTGACCCAGCGCAGCTGTGTCAGGGGCAGGACGGTGGAGATGGCGTTGGACAGGGACAGCTTGTTGTTGCTGCACGTGGCTCCCTGCAGCTTCAGGCCTGGGGGGAGGACAGGGCTGCAGCAGCCGGGAGGGGAGGGCTGGGGAGGGGCGCGGGCAGGAGGGGCTCTGGGCGCAGACCCTCCCTCACCTGTGACGCCGAAGCTGCAGGCGTCCAGGCTGGTGCCCTGGGAGGCCGTGACGCCCACCTCCAGGCACAGCTCCTCCAGCGACCAGCTGTTGGCCTGTGCCACGTACTGGCGCGTGGCGGTGATGTAGGCCTCGGGCACGAACAGGCCGCCCAGGCACACGTGGATGTTCTGTGGGGGCGGGAGGTGGTCAGACTGGGGGCGCGGGGTGCAGGGCGCCACCTGGCGGTGCGCGTGGGGGCCTCACCTTGAGCTCCTTGGCGCCGCCCGCCGCCGCCGCCTGTGAGATGTTCTGCAGCTGTTTGATCCTCTCGCTGAAGTCGGACACCCACTGGATGACGGTCATGCCGGCCGGCACCGTGTAGTGGGACCAGCTGCGGGGCAGGATGCCTGCGGGGGAGGTTCGGCTCAGACCGGCCCGCGCCCGCCCGCCCCCCCCCCCCCCCCCCCCCCCCGCCGGCCCCGTACCTTTCACCAGCTCGTTGATGAGCGTCCGCAGGTAGTTGGTCTGCTTCTTCTTCCCCTCGCACACCTGTACCACGTCGGCCAGGTCCTGCCGCACATCCTGCAGCAGCCTGGCGCCCATCTTCACCTCCCGCTCAAAGAACCGGAACAGGGGGTCCTGGGGGGATGCCACGGGTGAGGGCCGCCCGCCCGCCCCAGAGGCTGTGCCCGCCCCCCGACCGCCAGCCGCACCTTGATGTTGTCCACCGTGCGCTTGAGGTGGCCGAGCGTCTGGGGCACGAGCTGCAGCCAGTTGCAGGCGGTGGCGTGCAGGGTGCGCATCCAGGCTGGGCGCCCGTCGGAGCTGGGGTCCGCTCGCGCCTTCTTCTCCGTCTCGGCGTAGGCCAGGTCGTCCTCGTCCTCCAGCAGCTGCATCTTGAGCATCTTGCTGATCATGTCCACGCCTGCGGGGAGCGGGGAGGGGGCTCCGTGGAGGCGGGCCGGCGCGGGCAGGCTTCCAGTCTCACCCGGGGGCACGGCCGCCCCCCCACCCCCCGTGGGGCTCACCCTGGGTGGTGAGCAGCACCCGCTCGGCGTTGTTGGGCAGCCCCAGCCAGGATGGCGTCTGCGTGTCGGGGAGCAGCTCCACCCACTGCACAAACTCTTCTCGCCTGGGGGAGGAGCCCAGGGCGTCAGGAGGCCGTGCTGCCTGGGGGGGTGGGTGGGTGAGGAAGGGCGCGAGTCGGCCCTACCTGATGCCGTCCGGCATCTGGATGTCCTTGTGTCCGTCCACCTTGCACGCCAGCTTGAACTCGCTGTCGAAGCTCCTGGTGGTGAAGAGCCGCTCGAGGAAGGTGTTGAGCAGACGCTGGTCGAACTCGTTGTCCACTCGGCCGCCGTAGATGGACTGCGCCATCAGCGTCTTGAGCGCCGACCAGGGGATCCTGTCGGGCGAGATGTTCTGCCTGCCCTGTGTGTGTGGGGGGGTCGGCGGGTCAGGCGCGTGGCCGTCCCGTCGGTCCTGGCCCCTGATCGGGCCGGCCTGCACCTGCCTTGGCCGTGTCATCCAGCCAGGTGTCCACCGTGTCGCACGCGGAACGCAGGTCCGACTCCCCGAACTCGTACTTCTTGGACCAGCCGAGGGGCGCGTAGCGCAGCCGCTCCTGGATGACGGCGTGGAACCAGGCCAGCAGGAAGTAGAGGCGGGCGCGCTCGTTGGGGGACTGCGGGGAAGCCGGGCGTCACTTGTCGGCTCCGGAAGAGGTGACCCCTGGCGGGCCAGGGCCCCTCCGGGAAGCGGCCTGCTCTGGCTGGCGTGTGTGCGCCCCCCGGGGCCCGGGAGGGTCTCGTCACCTTGCAGATGCGGGAGACGGGGACGCTGCTGAAGGTGCGGAGCATGTTGGCCTTCACCCCCGGGGGCGGCTCGAACATGAAGATGCGGCCGGCTCGCAGCAGGTTGACGGGCACCTGTGGAGACAGGCGTGGTGCTGGGTGTGGGCCCGAGGCGATCCGTGTCCCCCCATCCTCAGCCACCCCCGCCCAGCCGCCCACCTTGGGGTTGATCTCCATGGTGAGGAAGAGGCGGAAGCAGGCGTGCGGCTGCAGTGAGTGTAGCTTCTTCTCCAGCTGCACGAGCCAGCCGGGCGCCAGGTGCACGTTCTTCAGCATCACCCACCTGGGGGACAGGTGTGCTCAGCCCCCCACGCCTGTCCCCCGTGCCCCTGCTTCCAGAGACATGGGGCAGGACGGGTGTCCCGATCACCCCACGTCCTGGGGGCCTACCTGCCCGACTTGACGGCTGTGTTGATGGCCTTGTCGGCCTGGTTAAAGCCTTCTGCCGAGCCTGTGCGGAGCAGAGCAGCGTCAGCGGGGCCGAGGGGCAGCGGCGGGGCAAAGGGCGCGGGGCGGGCGGGCAGTCTTACCGATGGCGATGGAGGTGATCTGTGTGTTCTGCTCTGCGGCCAGGTCCTCCACATGTCCGCTGGCGTCGTAGCCGGGCACCGAGCACATGAGCACAGGCGTGTTGGGCTTCACCTGAGGGGAGGCATCGGGACTCAGGCGTGCCCCGGGCCCCCCAGACCTCGTGCCGCCGGGCCCCGACGTACCTCTGTGTCCACGATATGCGTCAGGTCGAGCGGCTGCTCCATGATGGACATGAAGGATTCTCCCAGGTTGGTGGACACGAAGGTGTGGGCCATGGCCAGTAGGCGGTCGGGGCGGAAGGCCTGGATCAGGAGCAGGCGGTGCACGGCCTGGCCGATGGGCGCTGTGGGGGGCGCAGCTCAGTGGGACGAGCTCCACCTGCCCGGCGCTCTGGCTCCGCTCCCTTCTGTCTACCTGGGACTGCGACCAGCCCTCCTCCTCCACGGTTCGTGCCCTCTGGGTGACGCCTCAGCACCCCCTACCCCCGCCCCACCGTGCCCCTTCACTCAGGCAGGGCTTTCCTGTCTGCTTTGGTCGGAAGCTTGAAGACTGCAGCCCTCTTTCTGGAAGGTTCCCATCATGCCCTGGGCTGGAGTGGCAGTGAGGGGCTTACTCGCAGGGCTTTCTTCACTCCAGAGGTACGGCACGGTCTGCTCTGGGGAGCTGCTGTCCAGCCAGATGCCGAATTGCTGTGGAGACGACGTCGGGCGTCACGTGGTCCGGGCGGACCCGCGGCCAACACCCAAGCTGCCACCTCCAGGAGACTGGCCCGAGACCCGCGGTTCTGAGTCCTCTCTGGAAGGCCCAAGTACTCACCTCATCCGCCTGGACCTTTGCGATCAGATCCTTGAAGGCCGGGAGGCAGCTCAGCCGCACCACGGCCTCGGCCTGCTCCACTGTCAGGCCCTGGATCTTGGGGGTGGAGCCGGCGTTCAGGACGATCTCCTTGCCCCTCAGGAAGTGCTGGAACTCGGCATCGTACGTGGGCTCTCTGGAGGGAGGGCAGTGCCGAGTCAGGGCCTCAGAGCCACACAGACGTGGCTGTTCGGCGAGGGCACCGCTCAGCTCCAGAGCCTCCCACGCTGTCTGCATGGCCGCTGTGCCAGGTGCGACCACGAACCCTAGTGATTCAATGCCACTCTCACTGTGCGGGGACGCCAAGACTGGCAAGAGGCAATAGGTCTCAGCCTTACCCGGCTAGGCCCTTGAGCTTGATCCTGGCCAACAGCATGGCAAAGGTGATGTGGTCCTGGTGCAGCATGCCCCGGGCCACCCGGTTAAACGCCACCTGTGGACACAGGCCGGAGACACCGCTGAAGCCCGGGAACTGTGAGCCATTCCCACCAGGCCGGCGCCGAGCCGTGTCCCCACCTGGAAGAGGTCCTTGGTGACGATGGACAGGCGCTGTGTGTGGTCCGTGACACCCTTCAGGTTGGGGTTCTCGTACAGGACGTTGTGGTAGATGTCCAGGAAGAACTGCAGCGAGTACTGGTACAGGAAGTGGATCTGAAAGCGCGCGGGCGAGGCCGTCAGGGTGGGGCGGGGTGGGCCGAGGCAGGGCTGGGGCTGGGGCTGGGGCTGACCTGCTTCAGAGACTCCATGGTGAAGTAGATGCTGCTGCAGGCGGCCGAGAGGGGCAGGTACTGCTGCGACACGGTCTCCACCTCCTGCATCACGACGTCCGTCTCCTCCACCTTGCGCGTCACCTCCGCCGCCTCCCGCTTGAGGTTCTCCAGGGTCGTGATGATGGTGTCGTCGTCCAGGATGCGGCCCTTTACCTCGTTCAGGGCCTGCAGCAGCGACTTCTCCAGCTGTCGGAGCCGGAGCTGGAACTCCCCTGGAGGGAGGACGTGCCCAGGTTGGCTGCCGCCCGCTCGGCTTCAGGACCCTCCACAGGCCCGGCTCCACATAGGAGTCTCCTCCCTACCTTGGAGCTTGAGGAGGTCGGAGCGTTTTTCGTCCACGTCGGGCCTCTCCGCCTTGAGCACTTCGTTGAGGCACTGGCTCTGCAAGCTGCTTCTCGTGACCGTGAAGTTGACAAACGTCACCCGGGAGCAGAGGTCTGGCGGGAACTCCACCTGCCCGAAAGGGACAGCGGTCGGCCACCGCCCCACGGGCCGCCTCCCGCCCCTTGCACACAGCTGTCCCCCTGCTTACCGTGGGGTCTCGGGTGGACAAGAAGATGACAAAGGATGGGGACAGGTCAATGTCCTGGTCGCCCAGCGTGATGAGCACCCTGCCCCCTGTGCGGCGGACTTCTCGGTTCAGCACCGGGTTCAGCACCGGGTCATAGCTCTCCACGTCCTATGGGGACACAGAAGTCGGTCGCACGGACAGACACACCTCCGGCTAGCCCACCGCTGCGGGCCGAGACCTCACGAGGCTCCACGTGACCTGCCGTGGTCTGTGGAAACCAAGTCTTGGCGCACCTGCACCAGCAAGGGGTTCCCGAAGCGCAGGGCGCTCTCCAGGTTCTTGCGGAAGGCATCATCGAGGAAGCTGGTGCGCGTGATCTTGCGGTCCTTGTACTCGTTCATGATGAACTCTGTGGCCTGGCCCGAGGGGTCGATGATGAGCGGGTACCTAGGGGCACGGGGCACAGGGACGGGGCTCAGCGGGGCGGCCATAGGACCTGCTGCCAGCTGTCGCGGCAGTCGGCTAGAGTGCAGGCCCTGCGTGCCAGAGGCCCCGGATCCTCCCCATTTCCGGCAGCTGCCCCCTGCCCCGCCGCGCGCCGCACCTGTTGAAGCGCTTCAGCATGATGGCGTTCTCCGTGCACAGGTCGTCCGCGGGCAGGGAGCTGGCCTGCCAGCGCAGGCGCTCGTCAGCGTTGGACAGGTACTCGGTCCGGGCGATGTCTGTGCGGAACTGCAGAGCCCGGCGGTCACCCTCCTGATTGAGACCTGGGGCGGTGCCCAGGCCCGCGGGGCACGTCGGGCACGGCGCTGCCCAGTTACCTGGATGTTGGCTTGTTGCAGGTGGTGGGACCACGTGGTGAACAGGTTCTGCCGCATCTGCTGGTCGAAGTAGCCGGCGTAGGCGATGAACGCGGCGGACAAGAGGCAG